>NW_028242801.1:0-40360 GCF_964263255.1 Lissotriton vulgaris
CACAACATATAAGCACGAAAAACAGTAATTTTTGCCTATTTCCAACCTGTTAGCATCTCTAGCTTTGAATTATAATGAAATCCAAGAAATAATATGAAATAAAAGAATCATATTAATAGTTTATAACTTGACAATATCAGGTGCTGTGGTGTATTTATTTTTAGAAAAGATCTATGAGTTTAAGGAGATATCTGAGAAATGGTGTAAAGTAAGGGAATCATGTTTACTGTTTTCCACTAACCTGACTAAACTATAAAAAATACCATGATAGTTTTAGGGAGTATAAGAATTTAGAGGTAACACGCCATTTCTATTTTATCATTGAGCCCAAGTGGGGTCATGGTTTTTAATTTACAGATCCAGTAAGTTTCTCTTTGAAGCAAAATTTTGGCATTATCCATACCTAGCCTCTGTGGTATCAGTTCTATGATCTGAAAGCGTAATTGCGCTATATTGTGGTTTGCATCTCTCCAATGTTGTGCCAATGGAGACGTGGTATTTTTGTTTCTTATACGACTCTTATGCTCCGAGAGTCTTGTTTTCATTTTCCTGTCTGTCTTGCCTATGTACAATAGGCCACATGGGCATTTGATGGAATAAACTATATGCTCAGAGTCACAATTCGTTGTGTGTCTAAGCGCTATTCTTTCTCCTGTTCTTGGATGTTGAAGTGTGTTGCCTGGGATTACGTTGTTGCAATTCTTGCAGTTAAAACACTTCATAGTTCCTTTATATACTTGTTCCTGTGGTAAAGCAGTCGGTTGATTGAGGAGTTCCTTCAGATTTTGAGCTCTTTCATATGCGAACAGTGGTCGTTCACTAAACAGAGTTCCGAAGTCTTGTTCAGCAAGTAGAATTTCCCATCTTTTCAATATCGTTCTTTTGATGTCTCTAGAAGCCGTGGAATATTTTGACACAAAAACCATTCTTTTGCTTGGATCTTTTGGTTTCTTTTTCAAGAGCTCCATTCTTGGTATTGTTTTTATCTTCTCCAGGTGTGATTCCAATAATTTCTTGGGGTAACCTCTCTCGAGGTATCTGTGCTTTTGATCATCAAGACTCTTGTTGCATTGATCTGGATCGGAGGATATACGTTTAATTCTCATGAATTGAGAGACTGGCAAGCTGTTTATTAAACTGGCCGGATGAAAGCTACTGTACAGTAATGCAGTGTTCTTGTCTGTTATCTTTTTGTACAGCTTCGTCTTGATAGTTCGCTCTTTAATCTCCACTAAAACATCCAAAAATGGCAATGCTTCAGTGCTTATGTTGTGCGTGAATTGAATCCTTGGGTCCACAAGATTAAGGCTATGAATGTTTCTTAGCAGTTCTGCTTTAGACCGTTTCCATATAATGAAAATGTCATCTATATAGCGCTTGTAATAGATCAGACCTTGTTGCCAAGTCTGATCTTCCAGGATGTAATCCAGTTCGAATTTCGCCATGTAGATGTTCGCATATATACATGCTCCTGGGAAACCCATGGCAGTACCTGTCATTTGGTTGTAGTATTTTTCTTGCCAATGAAAATAACTATTGATCAAACAGAATTCTAGTAACTGTAGCAAGAATATCTGTAGTCCATGAGGTTTGTCAGTTTTTAAAAGAGCCCATTCCATAGCTTCTATACCCTGTTTATGCGGTATCGACGTGTACAGTGATGTGACGTCTATACTACAGAGAATCCAATCACTACATCCAGTTGTGTCTAAAGTTGCCAGACTCCTAAGGAAGTCCGAAGTATCTTGCAAATACGTGGGCCAGTTTTGAATGAATGGCTGCATATGAGTGTCGATGAAGATGCCAAGATTCTCAAAAATAGACGAGCAGCCTGACACTATTGGCCTGAACGGTGGGTTTTCGATATTTTTGTGAACCTTTGGCAAAAAATAAATTCTGGGTCTTCGTGGGTAGATTTGCCTGAGGAACCATTTTGTGTTGTTGTCTATCCAATTTTGCGTCTCTGCATTTTCCAAAATGTTGTCAAGAATCTGAGTTATGTTTATAGTTGGATCTAGCTCTAGAGGAGCATATGTATTTGTATCAAGAACATGTTCATCTCCTTTTTGTTTGTACATCATGGAGTCCATTATCACAAGTGCTCCTCCTTTATCAGCTTTTTGTATTGTGATATCTTTGTTTCTTGCTAGACGTTGAATCGCACTTTGTTCTGCTCTTGTCAAGTTGTTTAGTTTCCTTTTATAGTGTATCTTACTCAAATCAGATTTGACCAATGTTTCAAAAGTGTCCAAGCTTTTGTGGGATATTGGTGCCACGAAGTTACTTTTAGGCTTGAAAGATTTTTCAATGTCATCCGAATTGTCTGTGGGATTTAGTGTCATGAAGAAAAATTTCAACCTAAGAATTCTCATGAACTTGAAGAAGGATATTTCTGTTTCTAGCTCATTGGTTTGGCATGTTCTTACAAATGAAATTCCTTTGTTCAAGAGTTTTACTTCAAATTCTGACAGTGAGTATTTTGAAATGTTTATGACAAGGCTTTGGTCTGGCTCCGTAATGATGGTTTTTTGAGTTGCTCTCTGTCCTTCTCCCTCTCCTTTTCCCTTTCTTTGTCCTCTTCTCGTCTTTTTTCTGATTGTGCCAAGGGTAAATCCGGTGGTCTGCTGGGCGGTTGTTCCTTGTCTAAAAAAGCAACCGATGGTGTTGTGGATGTTGTTGCTGTTGACTCAATGGTCTGACTTGTTCTTTGTGTTTGTTGAGACGCCACTGGTTGTCTTGTAGTGCTTAGTTCACTGTCGGATACCACACTTTCGTCTGAAGAAACTGGTTGGTGTTTTTTACCAATAAACCTCCTTTTAGCATAAACCTCTGCCCACGTGTACGCTTCGTTCAACTTATAATCGATGGTATCGCGCTTAAATTTGCGTAGCTTGGTCTCCTGTAACTCTTTACCATATTTATCTAGACGTGTGTTTATGTCTTCTAGTGTTCTTGTCCATTGCGCTTCTTCCAGACGCTCTGATAGTTCCCGCTTGACATTGTAGATTTTCTCCTCAAGATCTTTTATTGTTTTTGCGAGCTCCTCTACAAGCAACAGAATTAGGTCTAGGGAACATTTATTTAAGATCTCGAACCATTTTTCCATGAATTTGGGGTTGTTGTTGAGCCTGTATAGCATAGGTCGGATGGCCAATCTGAGACCTCTTGGAATTCTTCTAACCCAATGGTATTGGATTAGAGTTGTGGCGTGTAGACGTTGATTGAGTTCTCGTCGGGTTAAGTATTCTAATTGTTTCAGTTGTTGTTCCACTGATCCTCCTTGCGTATCGAATGTTTTAGCTTCTTTGATGAGTTTGTAAATTTGACTGGCTTCGTCTGCTGTGTAAGCCTTTGTGTTTGCCCGGTTATCGGTAATTGAGGCAATCGAATCAAAAGACATTGTTTTGGGTTTGGTGCAAGCGCCCTAAAGGTGCAGTAAGAGTAAATATGAATAAGGTAGGGTGCTGCACTCGTATGTAACACTGGGGTTTTGATCCTATCTATCGATACGTGTGCTGTCCCGGATTAGTGCCTGCCAACTGGTAATAAAACAATGTTTAAGGCCTAGTGTCAAAGAGTCACTAGGACTCCGGTGCGCACAACAAAATAATTGTTTGTGAAATTTTTCTAATTGGTTTAGTGTAAACCTTTTATTTAAACAAACATCTCAATGTGCTCATGATTTACTTGAATCAATGTTTTCCAATCATAAAGGTTACAAACTTCAATATTCAATGGTTAATTCGTAATAAACAAAAAGTCACATTTTATCAAAACACAGGTGCAATATGCAATCAAAAAGCAAAGAAATACAAAGAAAAGCAAAAAACCCAATGCATTTCGGGGCAAAAGCCCCTTCGTCGGGTGTCTGAAAAGAAAAAAAGGGAATTAAAGAAGCTAATGCATATCTATATATCACAATGTGAATACTTATAACCCTACTCATTTCGAATTATGGCTTACCTAACGAATGAAAGCACAATGGTGACCTGTGTGCAGTGGCTCTTAGTTTGCCAAACAATTTCTAAAGGAATAAGAAAGATGTCAAAGTTCTACTGTCTAACGAGGTATATGGAAGATAAACAAAAAGTCAAGTCCATGTTACCTGTTCTTAAGTCAGAAGTGTATCTATAAAGAAGATAATACAATTACATGTCTCTCAATCTTTAATCTGTGCTTTATATGTTTGCCAAAATGCAATGTCACATTAGCTTACCTGCTAGTGTGACTTGTACGCAAAGAAAATGAAACCTGCAGAAAAAAACATGCAGTAAGTGCATTGCACGTTAACCACTATGAAAACAGCGAAAGAAAAGATGCCGCTTTAAATACCTGCGTATCTAAATCACAGCGTATCGATCACGCAAAAGTCTCTCCTCACAATTCTGTGAAAATGAGAGAGGGAAGGTTTTATTAGTTACCCTTTTATCAAACGGCTTCAGCGTGTGCAAGCAAAGAGAGCTATAGTCCGACTCACCGTCCGTTATCACAATCTGTTCGCTTCCGTGTTTAACCGGCAGTGTGCTGACCGACCAGCAGTGGTGTAAGACTGGAGAGTCCTACGCTTATTTCTGAAAAAGTACCGGCGAAGGATAGACAGCATAAAAGGACTCAAAGGTGCCTATATGCTGATTACTGTGGGTTCCGAACGGAGCTTTATGCATTATCTTTGCGCGCAAGGCACGCTAAATCAAAAGTATTTCCACATAAGTATATTTAAACGCAAGAAACAGGAAAATAAAGTCCGATTTCTAGAAACACGAAACGGAACATTCTGCTTAAAGGATTATGTTTACAAAGCGGATGACACGACGGGAGACTAAAGATAGAATGTAAGCAGTAACTCATAACAAAGTACCCGACAACTGATGGATATCTCATTCAAAAACTTGAATACCAAGCCTATTATAAGATGGATGACAAAAAGGAATAGAGGGACATGTGATCTGGCCTGTGTCTATAGAGAGTGAAGGGAATAGACGAGGGGGGTTAAAACACAATGAACTCCTGCCTATTTACAATCTACATGCATATTACAAAAATCAAATACACAGCAAAGATGTATGCATTTTTTAGGAAACCATGCACAACATATAAGCACGAAAAACAGTAATTTTTGCCTATTTCCAACCTGTTAGCATCTCTAGCTTTGAATTATAATGAAATCCAAGAAATAATATGAAATAAAAGAATCATATTAATAGTTTATAACTTGACAATATCAGGTGCTGTGGTGTATTTATTTTTAGAAAAGATCTATGAGTTTAAGGAGATATCTGAGAAATGGTGTAAAGTAAGGGAATCATGTTTACTGTTTTCCACTAACCTGACTAAACTATAAAAAATACCATGATAGTTTTAGGGAGTATAAGAATTTAGAGGTAACACGCCATTTCTATTTTATCTTTGAGCCCAAGTGGGGTCATGGTTTTTAATTTACAGATCCAGTAAGTTTCTCTTTGAAGCAAAATTTTGGCATTATCCATACCTAGCCTCTGTGGTATCAGTTCTATGATCTGAAAGCGTAATTGCGCTATATTGTGGTTTGCATCTCTCCAATGTTGTGCCAATGGAGACGTGGTATTTTTGTTTCTTATACGACTCTTATGCTCCGAGAGTCTTGTTTTCATTTTCCTGTCTGTCTTGCCTATGTACAATAGGCCACATGGGCATTTGATGGAATAAACTATATGCTCAGAGTCACAATTCGTTGTGTGTCTAAGCGCTATTCTTTCTCCTGTTCTTGGATGTTGAAGTGTGTTGCCTGGGATTACGTTGTTGCAATTCTTGCAGTTAAAACACTTCATAGTTCCTTTATATACTTGTTCCTGTGGTAAAGCAGTCGGTTGATTGAGGAGTTCCTTCAGATTTTGAGCTCTTTCATATGCGAACAGTGGTCGTTCACTAAACAGAGTTCCGAAGTCTTGTTCAGCAAGTAGAATTTCCCATCTTTTCAATATCGTTCTTTTGATGTCTCTAGAAGCCGTGGAATATTTTGACACAAAAACCATTCTTTTGCTTGGATCTTTTGGTTTCTTTTTCAAGAGCTCCATTCTTGGTATTGTTTTTATCTTCTCCAGGTGTGATTCCAATAATTTCTTGGGGTAACCTCTCTCGAGGTATCTGTGCTTTTGATCATCAAGACTCTTGTTGCATTGATCTGGATCGGAGGATATACGTTTAATTCTCATGAATTGAGAGACTGGCAAGCTGTTTATTAAACTGGCCGGATGAAAGCTACTGTACAGTAATGCAGTGTTCTTGTCTGTTATCTTTTTGTACAGCTTCGTCTTGATAGTTCGCTCTTTAATCTCCACTAAAACATCCAAAAATGGCAATGCTTCAGTGCTTATGTTGTGCGTGAATTGAATCCTTGGGTCCACAAGATTAAGGCTATGAATGTTTCTTAGCAGTTCTGCTTTAGACCGTTTCCATATAATGAAAATGTCATCTATATAGCGCTTGTAATAGATCAGACCTTGTTGCCAAGTCTGATCTTCCAGGATGTAATCCAGTTCGAATTTCGCCATGTAGATGTTCGCATATATACATGCTCCTGGGAAACCCATGGCAGTACCTGTCATTTGGTTGTAGTATTTTTCTTGCCAATGAAAATAACTATTGATCAAACAGAATTCTAGTAACTGTAGCAAGAATATCTGTAGTCCATGAGGTTTGTCAGTTTTTAAAAGAGCCCATTCCATAGCTTCTATACCCTGTTTATGCGGTATCGACGTGTACAGTGATGTGACGTCTATACTACAGAGAATCCAATCACTACATCCAGTTGTGTCTAAAGTTGCCAGACTCCTAAGGAAGTCCGAAGTATCTTGCAAATACGTGGGCCAGTTTTGAATGAATGGCTGCATATGAGTGTCGATGAAGATGCCAAGATTCTCAAAAATAGACGAGCAGCCTGACACTATTGGCCTGAACGGTGGGTTTTCGATATTTTTGTGAACCTTTGGCAAAAAATAAATTCTGGGTCTTCGTGGGTAGATTTGCCTGAGGAACCATTTTGTGTTGTTGTCTATCCAATTTTGCGTCTCTGCATTTTCCAAAATGTTGTCAAGAATCTGAGTTATGTTTATAGTTGGATCTAGCTCTAGAGGAGCATATGTATTTGTATCAAGAACATGTTCATCTCCTTTTTGTTTGTACATCATGGAGTCCATTATCACAAGTGCTCCGCCTTTATCAGCTTTTTGTATTGTGATATCTTTGTTTCTTGCTAGACGTTGAATCGCACTTTGTTCTGCTCTTGTCAAGTTGTTTAGTTTCCTTTTATAGTGTATCTTACTCAAATCAGATTTGACCAATGTTTCAAAAGTGTCCAAGCTTTTGTGGGATATTGGTGCCACGAAGTTACTTTTAGGCTTGAAAGATTTTTCAATGTCATCCGAATTGTCTGTGGGATTTAGTGTCATGAAGAAAAATTTCAACCTAAGAATTCTCATGAACTTGAAGAAGGATATTTCTGTTTCTAGCTCATTGGTTTGGCATGTTCTTACAAATGAAATTCCTTTGTTCAAGAGTTTTACTTCAAATTCTGACAGTGAGTATTTTGAAATGTTTATGACAAGGCTTTGGTCTGGCTCCGTAATGATGGTTTTTTGAGTTGCTCTCTGTCCTTCTCCCTCTCCTTTTCCCTTTCTTTGTCCTCTTCTCGTCTTTTTTCTGATTGTGCCAAGGGTAAATCCGGTGGTCTGCTGGGCGGTTGTTCCTTGTCTAAAAAAGCAACCGATGGTGTTGTGGATGTTGTTGCTGTTGACTCAATGGTCTGACTTGTTCTTTGTGTTTGTTGAGACGCCACTGGTTGTCTTGTAGTGCTTAGTTCACTGTCGGATACCACACTTTCGTCTGAAGAAACTGGTTGGTGTTTTTTACCAATAAACCTCCTTTTAGCATAAACCTCTGCCCACGTGTACGCTTCGTTCAACTTATAATCGATGGTATCGCGCTTAAATTTGCGTAGCTTGGTCTCCTGTAACTCTTTACCATATTTATCTAGACGTGTGTTTATGTCTTCTAGTGTTCTTGTCCATTGCGCTTCTTCCAGACGCTCTGATAGTTCCCGCTTGACATTGTAGATTTTCTCCTCAAGATCTTTTATTGTTTTTGCGAGCTCCTCTACAAGCAACAGAATTAGGTCTAGGGAACATTTATTTAAGATCTCGAACCATTTTTCCATGAATTTGGGGTTGTTGTTGAGCCTGTATAGCATAGGTCGGATGGCCAATCTGAGACCTCTTGGAATTCTTCTAACCCAATGGTATTGGATTAGAGTTGTGGCGTGTAGACGTTGATTGAGTTCTCGTCGGGTTAAGTATTCTAATTGTTTCAGTTGTTGTTCCACTGATCCTCCTTGCGTATCGAATGTTTTAGCTTCTTTGATGAGTTTGTAAATTTGACTGGCTTCGTCTGCTGTGTAAGCCTTTGTGTTTGCCCGGTTATCGGTAATTGAGGCAATCGAATCAAAAGACATTGTTTTGGGTTTGGTGCAAGCGCCCTAAAGGTGCAGTAAGAGTAAATATGAATAAGGTAGGGTGCTGCACTCGTATGTAACACTGGGGTTTTGATCCTATCTATCGATACGTGTGCTGTCCCGGATTAGTGCCTGCCAACTGGTAATAAAACAATGTTTAAGGCCTAGTGTCAAAGAGTCACTAGGACTCCGGTGCGCACAACAAAATAATTGTTTGTGAAATTTTTCTAATTGGTTTAGTGTAAACCTTTTATTTAAACAAACATCTCAATGTGCTCATGATTTACTTGAATCAATGTTTTCCAATCATAAAGGTTACAAACTTCAATATTCAATGGTTAATTCGTAATAAACAAAAAGTCACATTTTATCAAAACACAGGTGCAATATGCAATCAAAAAGCAAAGAAATACAAAGAAAAGCAAAAAACCCAATGCATTTCGGGGCAAAAGCCCCTTCGTCGGGTGTCTGAAAAGAAAAAAAGGGAATTAAAGAAGCTAATGCATATCTATATATCACAATGTGAATACTTATAACCCTACTCATTTCGAATTATGGCTTACCTAACGAATGAAAGCACAATGGTGACCTGTGTGCAGTGGCTCTTAGTTTGCCAAACAATTTCTAAAGGAATAAGAAAGATGTCAAAGTTCTACTGTCTAACGAGGTATATGGAAGATAAACAAAAAGTCAAGTCCATGTTACCTGTTCTTAAGTCAGAAGTGTATCTATAAAGAAGATAATACAATTACATGTCTCTCAATCTTTAATCTGTGCTTTATATGTTTGCCAAAATGCAATGTCACATTAGCTTACCTGCTAGTGTGACTTGTACGCAAAGAAAATGAAACCTGCAGAAAAAAACATGCAGTAAGTGCATTGCACGTTAACCACTATGAAAACAGCGAAAGAAAAGATGCCGCTTTAAATACCTGCGTATCTAAATCACAGCGTATCGATCACGCAAAAATCTCTCCTCACAATTCTGTGAAAATGAGAGAGGGAAGGTTTTATTAGTTACCCTTTTATCAAACGGCTTCAGCGTGTGCAAGCAAAGAGAGCTATAGTCCGACTCACCGTCCGTTATCACAATCTGTTCGCTTCCGTGTTTAACCGGCAGTGTGCTGACCGACCAGCAGTGGTGTAAGACTGGAGAGTCCTACGCTTATTTCTGAAAAAGTACCGGCGAAGGATAGACAGCATAAAAGGACTCAAAGGTGCCTATATGCTGATTACTGTGGGTTCCGAACGGAGCTTTATGCATTATCTTTGCGCGCAAGGCACGCTAAATCAAAAGTATTTCCACATAAGTATATTTAAACGCAAGAAACAGGAAAATAAAGTCCGATTTCTAGAAACACGAAACGGAACATTCTGCTTAAAGGATTATGTTTACAAAGCGGATGACACGACGGGAGACTAAAGATAGAATGTAAGCAGTAACTCATAACAAAGTACCCGACAACTGATGGATATCTCATTCAAAAACTTGAATACCAAGCCTATTATAAGATGGATGACAAAAAGGAATAGAGGGACATGTGATCTGGCCTGTGTCTATAGAGAGTGAAGGGAATAGACGAGGGGGGTTAAAACACAATGAACTCCTGCCTATTTACAATCTACATGCATATTACAAAAATCAAATACACAGCAAAGATGTATGCATTTTTTAGGAAACCATGCACAACATATAAGCACGAAAAACAGTAATTTTTGCCTATTTCCAACCTGTTAGCATCTCTAGCTTTGAATTATAATGAAATCCAAGAAATAATATGAAATAAAAGAATCATATTAATAGTTTATAACTTGACAATATCAGGTGCTGTGGTGTATTTATTTTTAGAAAAGATCTATGAGTTTAAGGAGATATCTGAGAAATGGTGTAAAGTAAGGGAATCATGTTTACTGTTTTCCACTAACCTGACTAAACTATAAAAAATACCATGATAGTTTTAGGGAGTATAAGAATTTAGAGGTAACACGCCATTTCTATTTTATCTTTGAGCCCAAGTGGGGTCATGGTTTTTAATTTACAGATCCAGTAAGTTTCTCTTTGAAGCAAAATTTTGGCATTATCCATACCTAGCCTCTGTGGTATCAGTTCTATGATCTGAAAGCGTAATTGCGCTATATTGTGGTTTGCATCTATCCAATGTTGTGCCAATGGAGACGTGGTATTTTTGTTTCTTATACGACTCTTATGCTCCGAGAGTCTTGTTTTCATTTTCCTGTCTGTCTTGCCTATGTACAATAGGCCACATGGGCATTTGATGGAATAAACTATATGCTCAGAGTCACAATTCGTTGTGTGTCTAAGCGCTATTCTTTCTCCTGTTCTTGGATGTTGAAGTGTGTTGCCTGGGATAACGTTGTTGCAATTCTTGCAGTTAAAACACTTCCTAGTTCCTTTATATACTTGTTCCTGTGGTAAAGCAGTCGGTTGATTGAGGAGTTCCTTCAGATTTTGAGCTCTTTTATATGCGAACAGTGGTCGTTCACTAAACAGAGTTCCGAAGTCTTGGTTAGCAAGTAGAATTTCCCATCTTTTCAATATCGTTCTTTTGATGTCTCTAGAAGCCGTGGAATATTTTGACACAAAAACCATTCTTTTGCTTGGATCTTTTGGTTTCTTTTTCAAGAGCTCCATTCTTGGTATTGTTTTTATCTTCTCCAGGTGTGATTCCAATAATTTCTTGGGGTAACCTCTCTCGAGGTATCTGTGCTTTTGATCATCAAGACTCTTGTTGCATTGATCTGGATCGGAGGATATACGTTTAATTCTCATGAATTGAGAGACTGGCAAGTTGTTTATTAAACTGGCCGGATGAAAGCTACTGTACAGTAATGCAGTGTTCTTGTCTGTTATCTTTTTGTACAGCTTCGTCTTGATAGTTCGCTCTTTAATCTCCACTAAAACATCCAAACATGGCAATGCTTCAGTGCTTATGTTGTGCGTGAATTGAATCCTTGGGTCCACAAGATTAAGGCTATGAATGTTTCTTAGCAGTTCTGCTTTAGACCGTTTCCATATAATGAAAATGTTATCTATATAGCGCTTGTAATAGATCAGACCTTGTTGCCAAGTCTGATCTTCCAGGATGTAATCCAGTTCGAATTTCGCCATGTAGATGTTCGCATATATACATGCTCCTGGGAAACCCATGGCAGTACCTGTCATTTGGTTGTAGTATTTTTCTTGCCAATGAAAATAACTATTGATCAAACAGAATTCTAGTAACTGTAGCAAGAATATCTGTAGTCCATGAGGTTTGTCAGTTTTTAAAAGAGCCCATTCCATAGCTTCTATACCCTGTTTATGCGGTATCGACGTGTACAGTGATGTGACGTCTATACTACAGAGAATCCAATCACTACATCCAGTTGTGTCTAAAGTTGCCAGACTCCTAAGGAAGTCCGAAGTATCTTGCAAATACGTGGGCCAGTTTTGAATGAATGGCTGCATATGAGTGTCGATGAAGATGCCAAGATTCTCAAAAATAGACGAGCAGCCTGACACTATTGGCCTGAACGGTGGGTTTTCGATATTTTTGTGAACCTTTGGCAAAAAATAAATTCTGGGTCTTCGTGGGTAGATTTGCCTGAGGAACCATTTTGTGTTGTTGTCTATCCAATTTTGCGTCTCTGCATTTTCCAAAATGTTGTCAAGAATCTGAGTTATGTTTATAGTTGGATCTAGCTCTAGAGGAGCATATGTATTTGTATCAAGAACATGTTCATCTCCTTTTTGTTTGTACATCATGGAGTCCATTATCACAAGTGCTCCGCCTTTATCAGCTTTTTGTATTGTGATATCTTGGAAAGGGGCGACCACTCGGTCCCCCCGAACGTATGGCGGAGTGCCTCGATCCCCCCGGGAAGCCATTTTTGGGCGGGAGGCGCGTCTCGGCTGGTATGCCCGAAGCGGCGTAGCCGGGGCGCGCCTGTTCCCGCCCTAGAGTGGGCTGGCCTAGACACTGACGCAGCCAGCCACGCCCTCGGGACGGGCAGGGGCGGGTTTACGCCCGCCCTGAAGACGGATAAAAGGAGACGCAAGGCCAGAAGACGTCCTCTTGTTCTTGTGCTCCGAAGCTGCACCTCCTCGCTACACGTGAGCTCGGGACAGAACAAAGAGCCAATTTTGAGCGTTTTGATCTTTTTCTTTGTCTTCCAGATACTTCGTCGAAGAAGATGCCCAGGAAAGGCGAAAAGAGAATGACGACTGACCAGATGGTTCGGGCACTCTTTAAAGATATGTCCGACATAAAGAAACGGTTGGCGGAGCGAGATGGGGAGGAGGGTTCGGGCCCTTCGCCGGCTGGAGGGAGACCTAAGAGGCCGAGAAAGGTTCCAGCCGGTGGGGACGTCCCGGTTCCCTCTGCCCCTCTCGAGGCGCCGACCCCAGTACCGATAGAGGGGAATCCAATCCCGGGGGTCGTCTCCCCGACATCCAAGGAAGACATGCCCCCCGAGCTGGCAGCACAGCTAGCAGCGTGGTTGGGGGATAGTGGTGATGGCGCCACGGCTGCCGAGGCACAGGCGCTGATAAAAGGGCTTCGTGAGAAGAAAGAGGCAGCTAGAGTGGCGGGGATAGACAAGCCGCAAGCGGCAGAAGCTGCGTCCGGTGCAGGTAAGCGGCCATTGCCGATTGCAAGGGACGAGTCAGCACCCTCTCGTAGAGAGAGATTGGGACAACATGTGCCGTTAGCTATAAAAGAAAAGATCTGGGCGGGAGAATACGTGAATATTTTTTCCCTGCTTGTTGATCATTATGATGTGGAGCATGTGAAAAGTCAGAAGGACTTGATGCATCCGAGTGTTTGGCGCGCAAAAATGGCCGCCTTTAAGGTTAATGAGAACATTGGCAACTGGGGCAATGCATGGGGTATTTTCACATCGATTTTGGGGGAACGTAGGCCCGAGTTGCTCCCTGAGTTTCCCGTTTACCAATCACGAATTATGGGTTACTCGACAACGTATCAAGGTAACCATTGGTTTTGTTATGACAATCTGTTCAGAAAGGTAAAGGAACATAACAAGAGTTTGACTTGGGATTGTTACGATTCGTTAACTTGGGACAAAATGAAAGAATCAGGAACGTTAAGAATGCCATTGGTCGGGAGCAATGTTGTTGATTACTCCCGCCAAAATGTGGGGACACCCTTTCGACCAAGTACGAGCACCGACGACCAGTCAAGGCCCGCAGGCAATACAGGGAAAAAGGGTTTCTGTTTTAATTTCAACAAGGGGAAATGTACCAGGCCTCCGGGATCGTGTAAGTTCAAACATGAGTGTAGTACGTGTGGGTCGTCCCATCCTGAGTCATCGTGCAGAGCCAGAACGGGTGAGAATGGGGGTAAGGGGGGCGCCAAACAGGTCTAAGCTAGGCCGAGGGGCGCCTTTACCAACCCCGATTGATACCTTGGCAATGATTCCCTGGCTCAGCGAATACCCGGATCGTACTTCTGCCGGGGTGCTACGGAACGGTTTTACACATGGTTTCCGCATCCCGGTAGGGGACTTTCAGGGTGTAGGGACGTGCAAAAATCAACTTTCCGTTTTACAACATACATCGGTAGTGCAAGAGAAAATTCAGAAAGAGGTTAGCCGGGGACGGGTCGCCGGCCCGTTTAGTGAACCCCCGGTACCAGGTTTCGTTTGTTCTCCGTTAGGGGTGGTCCCCAAGAAGGACCCGGGTGAGTTCCGTTTGATCCATAATCTGTCTGCTCCACGAGGTCTTTCGGTGAACGACGCAATTGATCCAGAAGTTTGTTCGGTGCGATACGCATCTTTTGATGAGGCAGTAGCCATCTTGAATCGCCTGGGGCACGGGACGTTGATGGCGAAATCTGATATCGAGTCAGCGTTCCGGTTGCTCCCGGTACACCCAGACGATCAGCGTCTTTTGGGATTCGGGTTCCAGGGGTCATTTTACATGGATAGGTGTATGCCAATGGGTTGCTCTATTTCATGTGCTTACTTTGAGCAATTCAGTACTTTCCTGCAGTGGGTGTTCACTGAGACAGCGGGTTTCCGAAATGTAATGCATTACCTTGACGACTTTCTGTTCCTTGGCCCCGCCGGTAGTCCCGAATGTGCCCAGGCTTTAGACGAATTCTGTGTGTTAATGGGTCATCTCGGCGTGCCGTTGGCACCGGGAAAAACTATGGGTCCCACGACTTGCCTCGAGTTTCTGGGGATCGAGTTGGACTCAAGGGAGGGGTGCTTCCGTTTACCAGCTAGCAAGGTGTCGAAATTCAGGGCAGCCCTCCAAGTATGTTTAACTGCATCCAAGGTTACACTGCATCAGTTGCAACAGTTAGTGGGAAAGTTGAACTTTGCCTTGAGAGTGATACCAATGGCTCGCCCCTTTTCCCGCTCAATTGCCCAAGCGATGGTTGGCCTGAAGGAGGGTCATCATCGCACAAGGTTATCGACTGAGGTCCGCCAGGACATGCGGATTTGGTTAGCATTCTTGGCGGACTTCAATGGCCGAGTTGTCTGGAACAAGCCAGTCATGTCCTCCGATGAGCTTGGGCTATGGACAGATTCAGCAGGAAGCGTAGGTTTTGGCGCCATCTTCGGCACAAAATGGTCGGCGCAGAAGTGGCCCCTATGGTGGCACGAGAAGGGGCTGACAAGTAACATCGCTTTCCTCGAATTATTTCCCATTCTGGTGGCCCTGAGAACCTGGCCAGAAGGGTTCAGAGATCATTCTGTTGTGTTCTGGTCCGACAATATGACCGTGGTAGAATGCATCAATAGTCAGGCAGCCCGTTGTAAATTGATTTTGAGGCTGCTCAAAGAAATTGTCTTACTGTGTATGCAACTGAACGTGGTATTCAGAGCAAAACATGTCCCTGGGGTGATGAATCAGGCCGCTGATGCACTGTCTCGTTTTCACATGCAGGCTTTCTCGGGTTTCCTTCCTTCAGCGGACCCGGAGCCGGCACCCTTCCCCGAAGCTCTCTGGTCTCTCGGTGCCCCGAACTTCGTCACCTCGTGGGAGAGAGTCTAGCACCCAGGACAAGGAAGGCATATGAAGGGGCGTTCCAGGCCTATTTAGCCTTTTTTGGGGCAGAGAGAGGGGGACTTTGGGGGCAGGAGGAGTTGGTAGTACTTTTCCTGATGTCCTTACGTAGGGCTGGGAAATCGGTGGCCACGGCCCAAAGGCATCGTGCCGCCATTTCCTTTGTTGCCAGGGCCCATGGCATCCTGGACCCGACAGCGTCTTTTACGGTACAGAAAGCGCTGCGTGGGTGGCAACGTCTGGAGGGTCGCAGAGTAGACGTAAGACGACCGATAGGTCTAGACAGGTTGTCCCAGTTGCTGACCACACTCCCTAACACATGCTCGTCCCCGTTCGAGACCTGTTTGTTCCGGACTGCATTTATGCTGGCATTTCACGGGGCTATGAGAGTTAGTGAGCTAGTTGCAAGGAACAAACGGGATGTGACGGGGGGCTTGTGCAGGGAGCAGGTTCAGATCAGGGGTGATGCGATGATTGTCTCCTTTCTCAGGTCCAAGACTGACCAAGATGGGAGGGGGGACTGCACGATCATTCGCAGGATCCCCGAGTCATCCATGTGTCCGGTTCAGTGCTTAGAAGATTACCTAGCACGAAGGGTGGCATCATGGGGGGGGACATTGTTGAGGCATGTAGACGCCACCCCGCTGACGAGGTTTCAGTTTCAGCGGGTGCTTGCAATGGCCATTGCCGCAGCGGGCTTGGACCCGGGTGAATTTGGGACCCATTCCTTTCGTATAGGGGCTGCCACAGAAGCTACAGCCAGGGGTCTTAATGTAGAACAAGTGAAACGGGTGGGGCGTTGGTCCTCCAATTGTTATAAGAGGTATGTGCGATTGCACATGTTGTGAAGCTGTAATCATGTACTCACGCTTCTTGTCTTTTGTTTGTTTTCAGTTGCGCAAGCCTACGCGGCAGGGCGGACTGTGCAGTTGACCCAACACCAGGCCAGCGGTCACACATCACCGGCTGAGAGAAAGGAGGTGTGGGTTGTAGGCCACTCATACGTGAGACGGGCCGCAGACGTATTCAAAGCAGGTGATATGATTCACGTACCTGGGGAATACGGGTACAGAGTGTCCTTCTACGGAAGGGGCGGTCTCTGTATTGACCAGTTTCAGGCATTTTTTGAGGGTTTGTTAGAGCGGATGAGGTCACCGCCGTCCATAGTCATAGTACATTTGGGGGGCAATGATCTAGTCACCACCGGTAGACGACTTCTCCTGGAGGCTATGCTTTCCACGGTAAGTTGGTTAGCAAGGAGAGTTCCGGGGTGTACAATTGCGTGGTCTCATATGATCCCACGAAAAGTGTGGCGGGGGGGCTATCTCGATCCCTGCTTTGAATCATTCCGTTAAAAAATTGAATAACAAAGTGAGTCGGTTGTTCCGTTCCAAGACATTGCATTCGATCTCGCATAGTTGTATTAATGATGACAGTATGTATTTGGGGGATGGTGTGCATTTGTCGAGGGTGGGCAATGAGTTACTCATAGGTGACTTCCTAGCTTGGTTAAAATCGTTAAAACATGACCTTTAGGTAGGAGTTTGGTGGGGGGTCCGGATAGCCGGTCAACTATCCGGACCTGTGGCGGTAAGGTCATGATCGGTGAGCACTAATTGGTAGATCCCTATGAGTGGGCGTCACCCAACACGGATGGGAGCGCTCGGGGGAGGTGGCCATTGGCCCCTCAATGGGGAGGCGGTCCCGTCTAAGGGCGGGTCGCCGGAAGTTAAGGAAAGGCGGTCAAGGCCCCTTCCTGTGTAGGAGGGGTTACAGCCCCCTCCTGAGGAATTTCCCGGGGCCAGGGTCATCTGCGACGGCAGATGCGGTAAGTTGTGTGGGGTG
Source organism: Lissotriton vulgaris (assembly GCF_964263255.1). Classification (NCBI taxonomy): domain Eukaryota; kingdom Metazoa; phylum Chordata; class Amphibia; order Caudata; family Salamandridae; genus Lissotriton; species Lissotriton vulgaris. The sequence continues at coordinate 17,364 of NW_028242801.1, forward strand.
GGGGGAGGTCCACGATACCTTCTAGATACCACACACAAGTATTCGAACGACCTTTAAATGGCGTCGAGTCTTAAGTGCCCCCGACAAGTCAAGGGAAATTGTTAGTAGTTGCACTTGAGGTAAGCCTCTGTGCTGTCGCCCTTCCCAAGTGGGAGGGGTAAGTCTGGTTAGGGATCTTGACACCGGTTATGACCTTGCCGTTGGCCCTTAAACGTTAGGATGTACAATTTCAGTGTTTATAGAGAATGTTTCTGTAGGATGCTAGTTCGGCTAGGAGAACCTCTGTATTAGAGAATATGTTAAGATTAGCCAAACATCGCAAATGTGATAATGAAATTGTACATAATATGAAACGTTTAATGTTTAATTTTTTGTTTTAATAAATACGGCCGCGGGAGGGTCACTCCCTCCCACATCCAAAAACTTTGAAGAACTGTTTCCGGTTTCCCTTCTTTTGGGATCGTGTTGAGAGGGGGTGGCGGGTATCTCAGCCATATGGAAAGGGGCGACCACTCGGTCCCCCCGAACGTATGGCGGAGTGCCTCGATCCCCCCGGGAAGCCATTTTTGGGCGGGAGGCGCGTCTCGGCTGGTATGCCCGAAGCGGCGTAGCCGGGGCGCGCCTGTTCCCGCCCTAGAGTGGGCTGGCCTAGACACTGACGCAGCCAGCCACGCCCTCGGGACGGGCAGGGGCGGGTTTACGCCCGCCCTGAAGACGGATAAAAGGAGACGCAAGGCCAGAAGACGTCCTCTTGTTCTTGTGCTCCGAAGCTGCACCTCCTCGCTACACGTGAGCTCGGGACAGAACAAAGAGCCAATTTTGACCCACCCACCAGCCCCTGAGGACAGCAAGTTGTTGTGCAATAAAGTGGATTTTCTAAGTATGTTCTTCCTTTTTCGTTTACAGGTTGTGAAAGTATCAGTTTTGTTGTTTTTCATAATAAAATATGGTGAATATCATCTAGGTTGTTACGATTAAAAGGACTTGATGTAGTGTTGCTTTTTGAGCATGCTCTTTCGGTCGTAGCGACCAATGTTTTCATAAGTTCGAATTGTCGTATTTATTTTTGGTAGGCGGTAAGGTCATGATCGGTGAGCACTAATTGGTAGATCCCTATGAGTGGGCGTCACCCAACACGGATGGGAGCGCTCGGGGGAGGTGGCCATTGGCCCCTCAATGGGGAGGCGGTCCCGTCTAAGGGCGGGTCGCCGGAAGTTAAGGAAAGGCGGTCAAGGCCCCTTCCTGTGTAGGAGGGGTTACAGCCCCCTCCTGAGGAATTTCCCGGGGCCAGGGTCATCTGCGACGGCAGATGCGGTAAGTTGTGTGGGGTGGGGGGAGGTCCACGATACCTTCTAGATACCACACACAAGTATTCGAACGACCTTTAAATGGCGTCGAGTCTTAAGTGCCCCCGACAAGTCAAGGGAAATTGTTAGTAGTTGCACTTGAGGTAAGCCTCTGTGCTGTCGCCCTTCCCAAGTGGGAGGGGTAAGTCTGGTTAGGGATCTTGACACCGGTTATGACCTTGCCGTTGGCCCTTAAACGTTAGGATGTACAATTTCAGTGTTTATAGAGAATGTTTCTGTAGGATGCTAGTTCGGCTAGGAGAACCTCTGTATTAGAGAATATGTTAAGATTAGCCAAACATCGCAAATGTGATAATGAAATTGTACATAATATGAAACGTTTAATGTTTAATTTTTTGTTTTAATAAATACGGCCGCGGGAGGGTCACTCCCTCCCACATCCAAAAACTTTGAAGAACTGTTTCCGGTTTCCCTTCTTTTGGGATCGTGTTGAGAGGGGGTGGCGGGTATCTCAGCCATATTGTTTCTTGCTAGACGTTGAATCGCACTTTGTTCTGCTCTTGTCAAGTTGTTTAGTTTCCTTTTATAGTGTATCTTACTCAAATCAGATTTGACCAATGTTTCAAAAGTGTCCAAGCTTTTGTGGGATATTGGTGCCACGAAGTTACTTTTAGGCTTGAAAGATTTTTCAATGTCATCCGAATTGTCTGTGGGATTTAGTGTCATGAAGAAAAATTTCAACCTAAGAATTCTCATGAACTTGAAGAAGGATATTTCTGTTTCTAGCTCATTGGTTTGGCATGTTCTTACAAATGAAATTCCTTTGTTCAAGAGTTTTACTTCAAATTCTGACAGTGAGTATTTTGAAATGTTTATGACAAGGCTTTGGTCTGGCTCCGTAATGATGGTTTTTTGAGTTGCTCTCTGTCCTTCTCCCTCTCCTTTTCCCTTTCTTTGTCCTCTTCTCGTCTTTTTTCTGATTGTGCCAAGGGTAAATCCGGTGGTCTGCTGGGCGGTTGTTCCTTGTCTAAAAAAGCAACCGATGGTGTTGTGGATGTTGTTGCTGTTGACTCAATGGTCTGACTTGTTCTTTGTGTTTGTTGAGACGCCACTGGTTGTCTTGTAGTGCTTAGTTCACTGTCGGATACCACACTTTCGTCTGAAGAAACTGGTTGGTGTTTTTTACCAATAAACCTCCTTTTAGCATAAACCTCTGCCCACGTGTACGCTTCGTTCAACTTATAATCGATGGTATCGCGCTTAAATTTGCGTAGCTTGGTCTCCTGTAACTCTTTACCATATTTATCTAGACGTGTGTTTATGTCTTCTAGTGTTCTTGTCCATTGCGCTTCTTCCAGACGCTCTGATAGTTCCCGCTTGACATTGTAGATTTTCTCCTCAAGATCTTTTATTGTTTTTGCGAGCTCCTCTACAAGCAACAGAATTAGGTCTAGGGAACATTTATTTAAGATCTCGAACCATTTTTCCATGAATTTGGGGTTGTTGTTGAGCCTGTATAGCATAGGTCGGATGGCCAATCTGAGACCTCTTGGAATTCTTCTAACCCAATGGTATTGGATTAGAGTTGTGGCGTGTAGACGTTGATTGAGTTCTCGTCGGGTTAAGTATTCTAATTGTTTCAGTTGTTGTTCCACTGATCCTCCTTGCGTATCGAATGTTTTAGCTTCTTTGATGAGTTTGTAAATTTGACTGGCTTCGTCTGCTGTGTAAGCCTTTGTGTTTGCCCGGTTATCGGTAATTGAGGCAATCGAATCAAAAGACATTGTTTTGGGTTTGGTGCAAGCGCCCTAAAGGTGCAGTAAGAGTAAATATGAATAAGGTAGGGTGCTGCACTCGTATGTAACACTGGGGTTTTGATCCTATCTATCGATACGTGTGCTGTCCCGGATTAGTGCCTGCCAACTGGTAATAAAACAATGTTTAAGGCCTAGTGTCAAAGAGTCACTAGGACTCCGGTGCGCACAACAAAATAATTGTTTGTGAAATTTTTCTAATTGGTTTAGTGTAAACCTTTTATTTAAACAAACATCTCAATGTGCTCATGATTTACTTGAATCAATGTTTTCCAATCATAAAGGTTACAAACTTCAATATTCAATGGTTAATTCGTAATAAACAAAAAGTCACATTTTATCAAAACACAGGTGCAATATGCAATCAAAAAGCAAAGAAATACAAAGAAAAGCAAAAAACCCAATGCATTTCGGGGCAAAAGCCCCTTCGTCGGGTGTCTGAAAAGAAAAAAAGGGAATTAAAGAAGCTAATGCATATCTATATATCACAATGTGAATACTTATAACCCTACTCATTTCGAATTATGGCTTACCTAACGAATGAAAGCACAATGGTGACCTGTGTGCAGTGGCTCTTAGTTTGCCAAACAATTTCTAAAGGAATAAGAAAGATGTCAAAGTTCTACTGTCTAACGAGGTATATGGAAGATAAACAAAAAGTCAAGTCCATGTTACCTGTTCTTAAGTCAGAAGTGTATCTATAAAGAAGATAATACAATTACATGTCTCTCAATCTTTAATCTGTGCTTTATATGTTTGCCAAAATGCAATGTCACATTAGCTTACCTGCTAGTGTGACTTGTACGCAAAGAAAATGAAACCTGCAGAAAAAAACATGCAGTAAGTGCATTGCACGTTAACCACTATGAAAACAGCGAAAGAAAAGATGCCGCTTTAAATACCTGCGTATCTAAATCACAGCGTATCGATCACGCAAAAGTCTCTCCTCACAATTCTGTGAAAATGAGAGAGGGAAGGTTTTATTAGTTACCCTTTTATCAAACGGCTTCAGCGTGTGCAAGCAAAGAGAGCTATAGTCCGACTCACCGTCCGTTATCACAATCTGTTCGCTTCCGTGTTTAACCGGCAGTGTGCTGACCGACCAGCAGTGGTGTAAGACTGGAGAGTCCTACGCTTATTTCTGAAAAAGTACCGGCGAAGGATAGACAGCATAAAAGGACTCAAAGGTGCCTATATGCTGATTACTGTGGGTTCCGAACGGAGCTTTATGCATTATCTTTGCGCGCAAGGCACGCTAAATCAAAAGTATTTCCACATAAGTATATTTAAACGCAAGAAACAGGAAAATAAAGTCCGATTTCTAGAAACACGAAACGGAACATTCTGCTTAAAGGATTATGTTTACAAAGCGGATGACACGACGGGAGACTAAAGATAGAATGTAAGCAGTAACTCATAACAAAGTACCCGACAACTGATGGATATCTCATTCAAAAACTTGAATACCAAGCCTATTATAAGATGGATGACAAAAAGGAATAGAGGGACATGTGATCTGGCCTGTGTCTATAGAGAGTGAAGGGAATAGACGAGGGGGGTTAAAACACAATGAACTCCTGCCTATTTACAATCTACATGCATATTACAAAAATCAAATACACAGCAAAGATGTATGCATTTTTTAGGAAACCATGCACAACATATAAGCACGAAAAACAGTAATTTTTGCCTATTTCCAACCTGTTAGCATCTCTAGCTTTGAATTATAATGAAATCCAAGAAATAATATGAAATAAAAGAATCATATTAATAGTTTATAACTTGACAATATCAGGTGCTGTGGTGTATTTATTTTTAGAAAAGATCTATGAGTTTAAGGAGATATCTGAGAAATGGTGTAAAGTAAGGGAATCATGTTTACTGTTTTCCACTAACCTGACTAAACTATAAAAAATACCATGATAGTTTTAGGGAGTATAAGAATTTAGAGGTAACACGCCATTTCTATTTTATCTTTGAGCCCAAGTGGGGTCATGGTTTTTAATTTACAGATCCAGTAAGTTTCTCTTTGAAGCAAAATTTTGGCATTATCCATACCTAGCCTCTGTGGTATCAGTTCTATGATCTGAAAGCGTAATTGCGCTATATTGTGGTTTGCATCTATCCAATGTTGTGCCAATGGAGACGTGGTATTTTTGTTTCTTATACGACTCTTATGCTCCGAGAGTCTTGTTTTCATTTTCCTGTCTGTCTTGCCTATGTACAATAGGCCACATGGGCATTTGATGGAATAAACTATATGCTCAGAGTCACAATTCGTTGTGTGTCTAAGCGCTATTCTTTCTCCTGTTCTTGGATGTTGAAGTGTGTTGCCTGGGATAACGTTGTTGCAATTCTTGCAGTTAAAACACTTCATAGTTCCTTTATATACTTGTTCCTGTGGTAAAGCAGTCGGTTGATTGAGGAGTTCCTTCAGATTTTGAGCTCTTTTATATGCGAACAGTGGTCGTTCACTAAACAGAGTTCCGAAGTCTTGGTTAGCAAGTAGAATTTCCCATCTTTTCAATATCGTTCTTTTGATGTCTCTAGAAGCCGTGGAATATTTTGACACAAAAACCATTCTTTTGCTTGGATCTTTTGGTTTCTTTTTCAAGAGCTCCATTCTTGGTATTGTTTTTATCTTCTCCAGGTGTGATTCCAATAATTTCTTGGGGTAACCTCTCTCGAGGTATCTGTGCTTTTGATCATCAAGACTCTTGTTGCATTGATCTGGATCGGAGGATATACGTTTAATTCTCATGAATTGAGAGACTGGCAAGTTGTTTATTAAACTGGCCGGATGAAAGCTACTGTACAGTAATGCAGTGTTCTTGTCTGTTATCTTTTTGTACAGCTTCGTCTTGATAGTTCGCTCTTTAATCTCCACTAAAACATCCAAACATGGCAATGCTTCAGTGCTTATGTTGTGCGTGAATTGAATCCTTGGGTCCACAAGATTAAGGCTATGAATGTTTCTTAGCAGTTCTGCTTTAGACCGTTTCCATATAATGAAAATGTTATCTATATAGCGCTTGTAATAGATCAGACCTTGTTGCCAAGTCTGATCTTCCAGGATGTAATCCAGTTCGAATTTCGCCATGTAGATGTTCGCATATATACATGCTCCTGGGAAACCCATGGCAGTACCTGTCATTTGGTTGTAGTATTTTTCTTGCCAATGAAAATAACTATTGATCAAACAGAATTCTAGTAACTGTAGCAAGAATATCTGTAGTCCATGAGGTTTGTCAGTTTTTAAAAGAGCCCATTCCATAGCTTCTATACCCTGTTTATGCGGTATCGACGTGTACAGTGATGTGACGTCTATACTACAGAGAATCCAATCACTACATCCAGTTGTGTCTAAAGTTGCCAGACTCCTAAGGAAGTCCGAAGTATCTTGCAAATTCGTGGGCCAGTTTTGAATGAATGGCTGCATATGAGTGTCGATGAAGATGCCAAGATTCTCAAAAATAGACGAGCAGCCTGACACTATTGGCCTGAACGGTGGGTTTTCGATATTTTTGTGAACCTTTGGCAAAAAATAAATTCTGGGTCTTCGTGGGTAGATTTGCCTGAGGAACCGTTTTGTGTTGTTGTCTATCCAATTTTGCGTCTCTGCATTTTCCAAAATTTTGTCAAGAATCTGAGTTATGTTTATAGTTGGATCTAGCTCTAGAGGAGCATATGTATTTGTATCAACATAAGCACTGAAGCATTGCCATTTTTGGATGTTTTAGTGGAGATTAAAGAGCGAACTATCAAGACGAAGCTGTACAAAAAGATAACAGACAAGAACACTGCATTACTGTACAGTAGCTTTCACCCGGCCAGTTTAATAAACAACTTGCCAGTCTCTCAATTCATGAGAATTAAACGTATATCCTCCGATCCAGATCAATGCAACAAAAGTCTTGATGATCAAAAGCACAGATACCTCGAGAGAGGTTACCCCAAGAAATTATTGGAATCACACCTGGAGAAGATAAAAACAATACCAAGAATGGAGCTCTTGAAAAAGAAACCAAAAGATCCAAGCAAAAGAATGGTTTTTGTGTCAAAATATTCCACGGCTTCTAGAGACATCAAAAGAACGATATTGAAAAGATGGGAAATTCTACTTGCTGAACAAGACTTCGGAACTCTGTTTAGTGAACGACCACTGTTCGCATATAAAAGAGCTCAAAATCTGAAGGAACTCCTCAATCAACCGACTGCTTTACCACAGGAACAAGTATATAAAGGAACTATGAACTGTTTTAACTGCAAGAATTGCAACAACGTTATCCCAGGCAACACACTTCAACATCCAAGAACAGGAGAAAGAATAGCGCTTAGACACTCAACGAATTGTGACTCTGAGCATATAGTTTATTCCATCAAATGCCCATGTGGCCTATTGTACATAGGCAAGACAGACAGGAAAATGAAAACAAGACTCTCGGAGCATAAGAGTCGTATAAGAAACAAAAATACCACGTCTCCATTGGCACAACATTGGATAGATGCAAACCACAATATAGCGCAATTACGCTTTCAGATCATAGAACTGATACCACAGAGGCTAGGTATGGATAATGCCAAAATTTTGCTTCAAAGAGAAACTTACTGGATCTGTAAATTAAAAACCATGACCTCACTTGGGCTCAATGATAAAATAGAAATGGCGTGTTACCTCTAAATTCTTATACTCCCTAAAACTATCATGGTATTTTTTATAGTTTAGTCAGGTTAGTGGAAAACAGTAAACATGATTCCCTTACTTTACACCATTTCTCAGATATCTCCTTAAACTCATAGATCTTTTCTAAAAATAAATACACCACAGCACCTGATATTGTCAAGTTATAAACTATTAATATGATTCTTTTATTTCATATTATTTCTTGGATTTCATTATAATTCAAAGCTAGAGATGCTAACAGGTTGGAAATAGGCAAAAATTACTGTTTTTCGTGCTTATATGTTGTGCATGGTTTCCTAAAAAATGCATACATCTTTGCTGTGTATTTGATTTTTGTAATATGCATGTAGATTGTAAATAGGCAGGAGTTCATTGTGTTTTAACCCCCCTCGTCTATTCCCTTCACTCTCTATAGACACAGGCCAGATCACATGTCCCTCTATTCCTTTTTGTCATCCATCTTATAATAGGCTTGGTATTCAAGTTTTTTGAATGAGATATCCATCAGTTGTTGGGTACTTTGTTATGAGTTACTGCTTACATTCTATCTTTAGTCTCCCGTCGTGTCATCCGCTTTGTAAACATAATCCTTTAAGCAGAATGTTCCGTTTCGTGTTTCTAGAAATCGGACTTTATTTTCCTGTTTCTTGCGTTTAAATATACTTATGTGGAAATACTTTTGATTTAGCGTGCCTTGCGCGCAAAGATAATGCATAAAGCTCCGTTCGGAACCCACAGTAATCAGCATATAGGCACCTTTGAGTCCTTTTATGCTGTCTATCCTTCGCCGGTACTTTTTCAGAAATAAGCGTAGGACTCTCCAGTCTTACACCACTGCTGGTCGGTCAGCACACTGCCGGTTAAACACGGAAGCGAACAGATTGTGATAACGGACGGTGAGTCGGACTATAGCTCTCTTTGCTTGCACACGCTGAAGCCGTTTGATAAAAGGGTAACTAATAAAACCTTCCCTCTCTCATTTTCACAGAATTGTGAGGAGAGACTTTTGCGTGATCGATACGCTGTGATTTAGATACGCAGGTATTTAAAGCGGCATCTTTTCTTTCGCTGTTTTCATAGTGGTTAACGTGCAATGCACTTACTGCATGTTTTTTTCTGCAGGTTTCATTTTCTTTGCGTACAAGTCACACTAGCAGGTAAGCTAATGTGACATTGCATTTTGGCAAACATATAAAGCACAGATTAAAGATTGAGAGACATGTAATTGTATTATCTTCTTTATAGATACACTTCTGACTTAAGAACAGGTAACATGGACTTGACTTTTTGTTTATCTTCCATATACCTCGTTAGACAGTAGAACTTTGACATCTTTCTTATTCCTTTAGAAATTGTTTGGCAAACTAAGAGCCACTGCACACAGGTCACCATTGTGCTTTCATTCGTTAGGTAAGCCATAATTCGAAATGAGTAGGGTTATAAGTATTCACATTGTGATATATAGATATGCATTAGCTTCTTTAATTCCCTTTTTTTCTTTTCAGACCCCCGACGAAGGGGCTTTTGCCCCCAAATGCATTGGGTTTTTTGCTTTTCTTTGTATTTCTTTGCTTTTTGATTGCATATTGCACCTGTGTTTTGATAAAATGTGACTTTTTGTTTATTACGAATTAACCATTGAATATTGAAGTTTGTAACCTTTATGATTGGAAAACATTGATTCAAGTAAATCATGAGCACATTGAGATGTTTGTTTAAATAAAAGGTTTACACTAAACCAATTAGAAAAATTTCACAAACAATTATTTTGTTGTGCGCACCGGAGTCCTAGTGACTCTTTGACACTAGGCCTTAAACATTGTTTTATTACCAGTTGGCAGGCACTAATCCGGTACAGCACACGTATCGATAGATAGGATCAAAACCCCAGTGTTACATACGAGTGCAGCACCCTACCTTATTCATATTTACTCTTACTGCACCTTTAGGGCGCTTGCACCAAACCCAAAACAATGTCTTTTGATTCGATTGCCTCAATTACCGATAACCGGGCAAACACAAAGGCTTACACAGCAGACGAAGCCAGTCAAATTTACAAACTCATCAAAGAAGCTAAAACATTCGATACGCAAGGAGGATCAGTGGAACAACAACTAAAACAATTGGAATACTTAACCCGACGAGAACTCAATCAACGTCTACACGCCACAACTCTAATCCAATACCATTGGGTTAGAAGAATTCCAAGAGGTCTCAGATTGGCCATCCGACCTATGCTATACAGGCTCAACAACAACCCCAAATTCATGGAAAAATGGTTCGAGATCTTAAATAAATGTTCCCTAGACCTAATTCTGTTGCTTGTAGAGGAGCTCGCAAAAACAATAAAAGATCTTGAGGAGAAAATCTACAATGTCAAGCGGGAACTATCAGAGCGTCTGGAAGAAGCGCAATGGACAAGAACACTAGAAGACATAAACACACGTCTAGATAAATATGGTAAAGAGTTACAGGAGACCAAGCTACGCAAATTTAAGCGCGATACCATCGATTATAAGTTGAACGAAGCGTACACGTGGGCAGAGGTTTATGCTAAAAGGAGGTTTATTGGTAAAAAACACCAACCAGTTTCTTCAGATGAAAGTGTGGTATCTGACAGTGAACTAAGCACTACAAGACAACCAGTGGCGTCTCAACAAACACAAAGAACAAGTCAGACCATTGAGTCAACAGCAACAACATCCACAACACCATCGGTTGCTTTTTTAGACAAGGAACAACCGCCCAGCAGACCACCGGATTTACCCTTGGCACAATCAGAAAAAAGACGAGAAGAGGACAAAGAAAGGGAAAAGGAGAGGGAGAAGGACAGAGAGCAACTCAAAAAACCATCATTACGGAGCCAGACCAAAGCCTTGTCATAAACATTTCAAAATACTCACTGTCAGAATTTGAAGTAAAACTCTTGAACAAAGGAATTTCATTTGTAAGAACATGCCAAACCAATGAGCTAGAAACAGAAATATCCTTCTTCAAGTTCATGAGAATTCTTAGGTTGAAATTTTTCTTCATGACACTAAATCCCACAGACAATTCGGATGACATTGAAAAATCTTTCAAGCCTAAAAGTAACTTCGTGGCACCTATATCCCACAAAAGCTTGGACACTTTTGAAACATTGGTCAAATCTGATTTGAGTAAGATACACTATAAAAGGAAACTAAACAACTTGACAAGAGCAGAACAAAGTGCGATTCAACGTCTAGCAAGAAACAAAGATATCACAATACAAAAAGCTGATAAAGGAGGAGCACATGTGATAATGGACTCCATGATGTACAAACAAAAAGGAGATGAACATGTTCTTGATACAAATACATATGCTCCTCTAGAGCTAGATCCAACTATAAACATAACTCAGATTCTTGACAACATTTTGGAAAATGCAGAGACGCAAAATTGGATAGACAACAACACAAAACGGTTCCTCAGGCAAATCTACCCACGAAGACCCAGAATTTATTTTTTGCCAAAGGTTCACAAAAATATCGAAAACCCACCGTTCAGGCCAATAGTGTCAGGCTGCTCGTCTAATTTTGAGAATCTTGGCATCTTCATCGACACTCATATGCAGCCATTCATTCAAAACTGGCCCACGTATTTGCAAGATACTTCGGACTTCCTTAGGAGTCTGGCAACTTTAGACACAACTGGATGTAGTGATTGGATTCTCTGTAGTATAGACGTCACATCACTGTACACGTCGATACCGCATAAACAGGGTATAGAAGCTATGGAATGGGCTCTTTTAAAAACTGACAAACCTCATGGACTACAGATATTCTTGCTACAGTTACTAGAATTCTGTTTGATCAATAGTTATTTTCATTGGCAAGAAAAATACTACAACCAAATGACAGGTACTGCCATGGGTTTCCCAGGAGCATGTATATATGCGAACATCTACATGGCGAAATTCGAACTGGATTACATCCTGGAAGATCAGACTTGGCAACAAGGTCTGATCTATTACAAGCGCTATATAGATGACATTTTCATTATATGGAAACGGTCTAAAGCAGAACTGCTAAGAAACATTCATAGCCTTAATCTTGTGGACCCAAGGATTCAATTCACGCACAACATAAGCACTGAAGCATTGCCATTTTTGGATGTTTTAGTGGAGATTAAAGAGCGAACTATCAAGACGAAGCTGTACAAAAAGATAACAGACAAGAACACTGCATTACTGTACAGTAGCTTTCATCCGGCCAGTTTAATAAACATCTTGCCAGTCTCTCAATTCATGAGAATTAAACGTATATCCTCCGATCCAGATCAATGCAACAAGAGTCTTGATGATCAAAAGCACAGATACCTCGAGAGAGGTTACCCCAAGAAATTATTGGAATCACACCTGGAGAAGATAAAAACAATACCAAGAATGGAGCTCTTGAAAAAGAAACCAAAAGATCCAAGCAAAAGAATGGTTTTTGTGTCAAAATATTCCACGGCTTCTAGAGACATCAAAAGAACGATATTGAAAAGATGGGAAATTCTACTTGCTGAACAAGACTTCGGAACTCTGTTTAGTGAACGACCACTGTTCGCATATAAAAGAGCTCAAAATCTGAAGGAACTCCTCAATCAACCGACTGCTTTACCACAGGAACAAGTATATAAAGGAACTATGAAGTGTTTTAACTGCAAGAATTGCAACAACGTTATCCCAGGCAACACACTTCAACATCCAAGAACAGGAGAAAGAATAGCGCTTAGACACACAACGAATTGTGACTCTGAGCATATAGTTTATTCCATCAAATGCCCATGTGGCCTATTGTACATAGGCAAGACAGACAGGAAAATGAAAACAAGACTCTCGGAGCATAAGAGTCGTATAAGAAACAAAAATACCACGTCTCCATTGGCACAACATTGGATAGATGCAAACCACAATATAGCGCAATTACGCTTTCAGATCATAGAACTGATACCACAGAGGCTAGGTATGGATAATGCCAAAATTTTGCTTCAAAGAGAAACTTACTGGATCTGTAAATTAAAAACCATGACCTCACTTGGGCTCAATGATAAAATAGAAATGGCGTGTTACCTCTAAATTCTTATACTCCCTAAAACTATCATGGTATTTTTTATAGTTTAGTCAGGTTAGTGGAAAACAGTAAACATGATTCCCTTACTTTACACCATTTCTCAGATATCTCCTTAAACTCATAGATCTTTTCTAAAAATAAATACACCACAGCACCTGATATTGTCAAGTTATAAACTATTAATATGATTCTTTTATTTCATATTATTTCTTGGATTTCATTATAATTCAAAGCTAGAGATGCTAACAGGTTGGAAATAGGCAAAAATTACTGTTTTTCGTGCTTATATGTTGTGCATGGTTTCCTAAAAAATGCATACATCTTTGCTGTGTATTTGATTTTTGTAATATGCATGTAGATTGTAAATAGGCAGGAGTTCATTGTGTTTTAACCCCCCTCGTCTATTCCCTTCACTCTCTATAGACACAGGCCAGATCACATGTCCCTCTATTCCTTTTTGTCATCCATCTTATAATAGGCTTGGTATTCAAGTTTTTGAATGAGATATCCATCAGTTGTTGGGTACTTTGTTATGAGTTACTGCTTACATTCTATCTTTAGTCTCCCGTCGTGTCATCCGCTTTGTAAACATAATCCTTTAAGCAGAATGTTCCGTTTCGTGTTTCTAGAAATCGGACTTTATTTTCCTGTTTCTTGCGTTTAAATATACTTATGTGGAAATACTTTTGATTTAGCGTGCCTTGCGCGCAAAGATAATGCATAAAGCTCCGTTCGGAACCCACAGTAATCAGCATATAGGCACCTTTGAGTCCTTTTATGCTGTCTATCCTTCGCCGGTACTTTTTCAGAAATAAGCGTAGGACTCTCCAGTCTTACACCACTGCTGGTCGGTCAGCACACTGCCGGTTAAACACGGAAGCGAACAGATTGTGATAACGGACGGTGAGTCGGACTATAGCTCTCTTTGCTTGCACACGCTGAAGCCGTTTGATAAAAGGGTAACTAATAAAACCTTCCCTCTCTCATTTTCACAGAATTGTGAGGAGAGACTTTTGCGTGATCGATACGCTGTGATTTAGATACGCAGGTATTTAAAGCGGCATCTTTTCTTTCGCTGTTTTCATAGTGGTTAACGTGCAATGCACTTACTGCATGTTTTTTTCTGCAGGTTTCATTTTCTTTGCGTACAAGTCACACTAGCAGGTAAGCTAATGTGACATTGCATTTTGGCAAACATATAAAGCACAGATTAAAGATTGAGAGACATGTAATTGTATTATCTTCTTTATAGATACACTTCTGACTTAAGAACAGGTAACATGGACTTGACTTTTTGTTTATCTTCCATATACCTCGTTAGACAGTAGAACTTTGACATCTTTCTTATTCCTTTAGAAATTGTTTGGCAAACTAAGAGCCACTGCACACAGGTCACCATTGTGCTTTCATTCGTTAGGTAAGCCATAATTCGAAATGAGTAGGGTTATAAGTATTCACATTGTGAAATATAGATATGCATTAGCTTCTTTAATTCCCTTTTTTTCTTTTCAGACCCCCGACGAAGGGGCTTTTGCCCCGAAATGCATTGGGTTTTTTGCTTTTCTTTGTATTTCTTTGCTTTTTGATTGCATATTGCACCTGTGTTTTGATAAAATGTGACTTTTTGTTTATTACGAATTAACCATTGAATATTGAAGTTTGTAACCTTTATGATTGGAAAACATTGATTCAAGTAAATCATGAGCACATTGAGATGTTTGTTTAAATAAAAGGTTTACACTAAACCAATTAGAAAAATTTCACAAACAATTATTTTGTTGTGCGCACCGGAGTCCTAGTGACTCTTTGACACTAGGCCTTAAACATTGTTTTATTACCAGTTGGCAGGCACTAATCCGGTACAGCACACGTATCGATAGATAGGATCAAAACCCCAGTGTTACATACGAGTGCAGCACCCTACCTTATTCATATTTACTCTTACTGCACCTTTAGGGCGCTTGCACCAAACCCAAAACAATGTCTTTTGATTCGATTGCCTCAATTACCGATAACCGGGCAAACACAAAGGCTTACACAGCAGACGAAGCCAGTCAAATTTACAAACTCATCAAAGAAGCTAAAACATTCGATACGCAAGGAGGATCAGTGGAACAACAACTGAAACAATTAGAATACTTAACCCGACGAGAACTCAATCAACGTCTACACGCCACAACTCTAATCCAATACCATTGGGTTAGAAGAATTCCAAGAGGTCTCAGATTGGCCATCCGACCTATGCTATACAGGCTCAACAACAACCCCAAATTCATGGAAAAATGGTTCGAGATCTTAAATAAATGTTCCCTAGACCTAATTCTGTTGCTTGTAGAGGAGCTCGCAAAAACAATAAAAGATCTTGAGGAGAAAATCTACAATGTCAAGCGGGAACTATCAGAGCGTCTGGAAGAAGCGCAATGGACAAGAACACTAGAAGACATAAACACACGTCTAGATAAATATGGTAAAGAGTTACAGGAGACCAAGCTACGCAAATTTAAGCGCGATACCATCGATTATAAGTTGAACGAAGCGTACACGTGGGCAGAGGTTTATGCTAAAAGGAGGTTTATTGGTAAAAAACACCAACCAGTTTCTTCAGATGAAAGTGTGGTATCCGACAGTGAACTAAGCACTACAAGACAACCAGTGGCGTCTCAACAAACACAAAGAACAAGTCAGACCATTGAGTCACCAGCAACAACATCCACAACACCATCGGTTGCTTTTTTAGACAAGGAACAACCGCCCAGCAGACCACCGGATTTACCCTTGGCACAATCAGAAAAAAGACGAGAAGAGGACAAAGAAAGGGAAAAGGAGAGGGAGAAGGACAGAGAGCAACTCAAAAAACCATCATTACGGAGCCAAACCAAAGCCTTGTCATAAACATTTCAAAATACTCACTGTCAGAATTTGAAGTAAAACTCTTGAACAAAGGAATTTCATTTGTAAGAACATGCCAAACCAATGAGCTAGAAACAGAAATATCCTTCTTCAAGTTCATGAGAATTCTTAGGTTGAAATTTTTCTTCATGACACTAAATCCCACAGACAATTCGGATGACATTGAAAAATCTTTCAAGCCTAAAAGTAACTTCGTGGCACCAATATCCCACAAAAGCTTGGACACTTTTGAAACATTGGTCAAATCTGATTTGAGTAAGATACACTATAAAAGGAAACTAAACAACTTGACAAGAGCAGAACAAAGTGCGATTCAACGTCTAGCAAGAAACAAAGATATCACAATACAAAAAGCTGATAAAGGAGGAGCACTTGTGATAATGGACTCCATGATGTACAAACAAAAAGGAGATGAACATGTTCTTGATACAAATACATATGCTCCTCTAGAGCTAGATCCAACTATAAACATAACTCAGATTCTTGACAACATTTTGGAAAATGCAGAGACGCAAAATTGGATAGACAACAACACAAAACGGTTCCTCAGGCAAATCTACCCACGAAGACCCAGAATTTATTTTTTGCCAAAGGTTCACAAAAATATCGAAAACCCACCGTTCAGGCCAATAGTGTCAGGCTGCTCGTCTATTTTTGAGAATCTTGGCATCTTCATCGACACTCATATGCAGCCATTCATTCAAAACTGGCCCACGTATTTGCAAGATACTTCGGACTTCCTTAGGAGTCTGGCAACTTTAGACACAACTGGATGTAGTGATTGGATTTTCTGTAGTATAGACGTCACATCACTGTACACGTCGATACCGCATAAACAGGGTATAGAAGCTATGGAATGGGCTCTTTTAAAAACTGACAAACCTCATGGACTACAGATATTCTTGCTACAGTTACTAGAATTCTGTTTGATCAATAGTTATTTTCATTGGCAAGAAAAATACTACAACCAAATGACAGGTACTGCCATGGGTTTCCCAGGAGCATGTATATATGCGAACATCTACATGGCGAAATTCGAACTGGATTACATCCTGGAAGATCAGACTTGGCAACAAGGTCTGATCTATTACAAGCGCTATATAGATGACATTTTCATTATATGGAAACGGTCTAAAGCAGAACTGCTAAGAAACATGCATAGCCTTAATCTTGTGGACCCAAGGATTCAATTCACGCACAACATAAGCACTGAAGCATTGCCATTTTTGGATGTTTTAGTGGAGATTAAAGAGCGAACTATCAAGACGAAGCTGTACAAAAAGATAACAGACAAGAACACTGCATTACTGTACAGTAGCTTTCATCCGGCCAGTTTAATGAACAACTTGCCAGTCTCTCAATTCATGAGAATTAAACGTATATCCTCCGATCCAGATCAATGCAACAAGAGTCTTGATGATCAAAAGCACAGATACCTCGAGAGAGGTTACCCCAAGAAATTATTGGAATCACACCTGGAGAAGATAAAAACAATACCAAGAATGGAGCTCTTGAAAAAGAAACCAAAATATCCAAGCAAAAGAATGGTTTTTGTGTCAAAATATTCCACGGCTTCTAGAGACATCAAAAGAACGATATTGAAAAGATGGGAAATTCTACTTGCTGAACAAGACTTCGGAACTCTGTTTAGTGAACGACCACTGTTCGCATATAAAAGAGCTCAAAATCTGAAGGAACTCCTCAATCAACCGACTGCTTTACCACAGGAACAAGTATATAAAGGAACTATGAAGTGTTTTAACTGCAAGAATTGCAACAACGTTATCCCAGGCAACACACTTCAACATCCAAGAACAGGAGAAAGAATAGCGCTTAGACACACAACGAATTGTGACTCTGAGCATATAGTTTATTCCATCAAATGCCCATGTGGCCTATTGTACATAGGCAAGACAGACAGGAAAATGAAAACAAGACTCTCGGAGCATAAGAGTCGTATAAGAAACAAAAATACCACGTCTCCATTGGCACAACATTGGAGAGATGCAAACCACAATATAGCGCAATTACGCTTTCAGATCATAGAACTGATACCACAGAGGCTAGGTATGGATAATGCCAAAATTTTGCTTCAAAGAGAAACTTACTGGATCTGTAAATTAAAAACCATGACCCCACTTGGGCTCAATGATAAAATAGAAATGGCGTGTTACCTCTAAATTCTTATACTCCCTAAAACTATCATGGTATTTTTTATAGTTTAGTCAGGTTAGTGGAAAACAGTAAACATGATTCCCTTACTTTACACCATTTCTAAGATATCTCCTTAAACTCATAGATCTTTTCTAAAAATAAATACACCACAGCACCTGATATTGTCAAGTTATAAACTATTAATATGATTCTTTTATTTCATATTATTTCTTGGATTTCATTATAATTCAAAGCTAGAGATGCTAACAGGTTGGAAATAGGCAAAAATTACTGTTTTTCGTGCTTATATGTTGTGCATGGTTTCCTAAAAAATGCATACATCTTTGCTGTGTATTTGATTTTTGTAATATGCATGTAGATTGTAAATAGGCAGGAGTTCATTGTGTTTTAACCCCCCTCGTCTATTCCCTTCACTCTCTATAGACACAGGCCAGATCACATGTCCCTCTATTCCTTTTTGTCATCCATCTTATAATAGGCTTGGTATTCAAGTTTTTGAATGAGATATCCATCAGTTGTCGGGTACTTTGTTATGAGTTACTGCTTACATTCTATCTTTAGTCTCCCGTCGTGTCATCCGCTTTGTAAACATAATCCTTTAAGCAGAATGTTCCGTTTCGTGTTTCTAGAAATCGGACTTTATTTTCCTGTTTCTTGCGTTTAAATATACTTATGTGGAAATACTTTTGATTTAGCGTGCCTTGCGCGCAAAGATAATGCATAAAGCTCCGTTCGGAACCCACAGTAATCAGCATATAGGCACCTTTGAGTCCTTTTATGCTGTCTATCCTTCGCCGGTACTTTTTCAGAAATAAGCGTAGGACTCTCCAGTCTTACACCACTGCTGGTCGGTCAGCACACTGCCGGTTAAACACGGAAGCGAACAGATTGTGATAACGGACGGTGAGTCGGACTATAGCTCTCTTTGCTTGCACACGCTGAAGCCGTTTGATAAAAGGGTAACTAATAAAACCTTCCCTCTCTCATTTTCACAGAATTGTGAGGAGAGACTTTTGCGTGATCGATACGCTGTGATTTAGATACGCAGGTATTTAAAGCGGCATCTTTTCTTTCGCTGTTTTCATAGTGGTTAACGTGCAATGCACTTACTGCATGTTTTTTTCTGCAGGTTTCATTTTCTTTGCGTACAAGTCACACTAGCAGGTAAGCTAATGTGACATTGCATTTTGGCAAACATATAAAGCACAGATTAAAGATTGAGAGACATGTAATTGTATTATCTTCTTTATAGATACACTTCTGACTTAAGAACAGGTAACATGGACTTGACTTTTTGTTTATCTTCCATATACCTCGTTAGACAGTAGAACTTTGACATCTTTCTTATTCCTTTAGAAATTGTTTGGCAAACTAAGAGCCACTGCACACAGGTCACCATTGTGCTTTCATTCGTTAGGTAAGCCATAATTCGAAATGAGTAGGGTTATAAGTATTCACATTGTGATATATAGATATGCATTAGCTTCTTTAATTCCCTTTTTTTCTTTTCAGACCCCCGACGAAGGGGCTTTTGCCCCGAAATGCATTGGGTTTTTTGCTTTTCTTTGTATTTCTTTGCTTTTTGATTGCATATTGCACCTGTGTTTTGATAAAATGTGACTTTTTGTTTATTACGAATTAACCATTGAATATTGAAGTTTGTAACCTTTATGATTGGAAAACATTGATTCAAGTAAATCATGAGCACATTGAGATGTTTGTTTAAATAAAAGGTTTACACTAAACCAATTAGAAAAATTTCACAAACAATTATTTTGTTGTGCGCACCGGAGTCCTAGTGACTCTTTGACACTAGGCCTTATACATTGTTTTATTACCAGTTGGCAGGCACTAATCCGGTACAGCACACGTATCGATAGATAGGATCAAAACCCCAGTGTTACATACGAGTGCAGCACCCTACCTTATTCATATTAACTTTTTACTTTGAGCAGGTTCCTTGTCTTTGGACTTGGTGTGCTCTCCTGGGTTTGACCGTCCTCTTCTTTCCGATTTCTGCGAAAAAGATCGAGAGGGACGTGTATCAATACTTTGATATCTATCAGGTTTTTTCAAGTTATCCCTATTTCTAAGGTTATATCTTTTCTCAGAGGGCTCCCTCTGGGGAGACTGGTGTTCTCGAGTCAGAGTTATTTCCCTCCTTCGAGGAGACCTTCCTCTGGACTGGAAAACTTTTTCCTTGGGAGTGGACTGTTTATTTCCATCCCAATTTTTCTTTGTAGTATTTTGATTATTTTTAATAAATAATTTTTCAGGATTTTTGAGTAGTTGGGGTTTTACTGGTTTCCCACCCAAGCTGTCTCTACCTAATTCTTCATAGCATTTTTCTATAATTCTGGCAAGCTCAATTGGTTTATCTGTTATATCTGTTTCTTTCAATTTCTGGCGGATCGCCACAGATGCTGCTTCTCCTTTTATATTGGCTAGTAATATAGGCGAGACCTGCTTGAAGTCTTTCAGTAATTTCATACCAAGAGTTAAAGCAGGTTCTGGACTGTTTTCATTCTGAATTTGTTTTAGCACATCTGGTATTACCGCCATGGACGGAGCACCATGTGTTTTCGTGTAAATGGAAGCAAAGACTGTACCCCAAGTGTCACAGTCCTCCACGTGTGGTGCGACCCCCATTGGAAGGCAGATGGTCAGAATTCTGTGTTTCTCAATAGGGGTAGTATTCGGAAATACTGCCTCTATTTGAGTAATTTTCTGCACTAACCAGAAAGGAATTTGTTCCCGTTTTATGGGTGTTTTACCAAGACATGATTGTATGTTCTGTGGTGTAATTTTATTTGTGTTCCCCTGATGAGGGGTCAGCTGTGGAACATTAACAGTTGTTTGGACTGTTGCAGTCCGCATTACGTATTGGACTAACTGTCTATATATTTTAATTAATGTTTTTAGCTGTACTATCAGCTCTTCTTTAGACATTTTTTCAATGTCCGGATGTGGTGTGTAGCTGGCTAGAACCGGCCACGTTGCTCCTGGTCTACCTAGTGGACCGAGTCTGGTAATATGATCATTGTGTTTTAGGGCGCTTTTAAACCAGAGCAGGTGCTCTTGGTATTTTAATGGGATTTCAATCTCCTCGAAAGGAGCGTACTCATCCGGTGGATCCTCTATTTTGTAATAGTGGAACTCGTGTGTTGCAGCGTTTGCCACTGGAAATTTTATACAAGAATAGAATACCTCTGTCTGCCGATATTCGTGTGCCTCTTCACGAAGACGACTGTGCCACCTTGTGTGGTCAGTCCGTTTTCTATAAGTTTTAACGTTATAGTTTTTCTTATGTTGACCGGGATGTTTATCGCACCCGGTTCATTAATCCCTGTACCATCTGGACCCTGCTGAGTCGCATTTACTGTGGCATCAGCGGTTCCGTTGTCTTCTAGTGACATTGTATAAATGAAAGTTTTGCAGAGCAGGTCTCCAAGGAGACAAAGATTAGGTGCACAATATTTTGGAACACTGTATCCTTCAACGTTGAATAAACCAGAAACTCTACATAGGAATCTCTTCCTACTAAGTTCGGGCGGATTTTAAACTTTCACCCACTCCAGACGTCTATTGGAGTATTTATGGGAGAAAGGGTCTGTGTGAAAAAGCACGACTGAGTTACTCTAACGTCTTGCGTTAGTTTTATCGCCTTACCAAAATTTGGGCGCCATGTAGTGTAGTTCCTATTTTCCCTATAGGCCCTGCGCATTGGAATAACATAACCAGCAGTGTAGGCGTAGAAGTGCGGTCTTCTAGGTCTCTACTGACTATATTAAACTTAATTGGGTTTGTACCAGCTAGCTCAGAGGTCACTGGAAACTTTCTTGACTGAATAGGAAGTGATCAGCTTCCCAGGCACAGACAAGAAGGGATTCAGTTTTCCAACAACCGCATAAACATGACAACTTTGCTCCTTAGAATGAGAGTCAATCTCTAGAGTCGTGTGAAACAATAGACAATTATTTCACTCAGTCAGTTGTGCAAGAATTACTTTCACCAGGATGCAGAGAATAGAGAGATGGGCGTTTTCAATAAAAGGTATTATTTATTGAACAGTCTTTCTTCTCGTGCAAGAGAAATGAATTGCCACAATTGCAAGACTTGTTATTATAAAAAGTGCGTACAGTAAAAGGAGTATTGCGAAATAATACTGTAAAAGCATTGATATGGTTTCTTAGCCATACGATGGTTAAAATGAATAAGATATATACATTCATATATATACATTTAGCTAACGTCCTCAACTGGTGCTTGTAACTACGCCTACCCCAGTGTACCTGACCTAAGCCTAATACTTGGGAGGGAGTAAGTAGCAATTTAAGTTAAGTTGGTTTTGCCAAGGGTTTGCTTCAAGAATTCTCTCTAAGGGTTTAGTCAACACTGTACCTCTGGAATAGAATGTTGGAGGTCTTGTATCTCCTCTCAGGACTCGATATCCCAGTCACCCGCAAGGGTAGGCTGGAAACGCCAGGGCTGGATTTTCTCGGCAGGAGAAAAGACAGCATATTTCTCAGCGTGTCAAGGACGAGGAGGGGCAGCGTCAGTGGGCTTCTCGCATCTGCTGGGCTCTGCAAGGGACAGCTGTTTTGCTCCTATATTCACCACCACTGCTGTGTCTGCTTAAGGCAATGTTGGTATTATTTATACCTGAAAGGTGCCTTGTTTGACGTACGTTTTTGGACATAAGGCGTCCATAAAGATGTTACTAAGAACTTGTCATTCTTACAGTGCTCATTAGAGTTCTATTACTAATAAAAACAAAGCAAGCAGGGCTTTCCCAGGTTGCTGGGGGTTTTATCTGTTGAAAGAACTTGGAGTGTAATCTAGGAATCTAAGATAGTGGCTTCTGCTGTGTCATGTACTTTAATGAGCTGCAGAGACGAGTTTCTGAAATAAGGCTGAAATATGGCTCTGATCGTTTATGCCATTATATGGGTATGGATTGATTATAGCCGTATAGGGGCATAAGGTCACAATATTGATCGGGGTCCTAGATAGAACACGACAGCTTATC
>NW_028242802.1:0-16532 GCF_964263255.1 Lissotriton vulgaris
TTGGTAGCTTAGTAAACGTGTAGTCAGGCTCAATTTAGGAGCCAGGTATGTGCAAAGCATTTAGTAACACTAAAACAGTAAATAAGTAAAAGACACAACACAATAAAAATCCAACACCAATTTATAAAAATAGAGAATATTTTCATCTTTAAAACAATGCTAAAATGCTAAAAATCCAATTTTTTTTTTAAAGTAATTTTTATTGTAAACACACCTTACGCAGGCCAATAGTTACACATATTCAGTATCAATCAGAGTGCTACAGTCTGGTATACCATCGTCTCGTTTACACAGCCTGCAGGCCCTCATCCCGGGGGCCGGGCGGCAACAAAGTCTCTGCACCCACATGCCTGGTTGTTCTTCCACAGGATTATTGTCTCGGAGTCGTGTGTGTGCCTACTTTTACATCCTCAACTAAGTAAACCCTGAACTCTCCCCCAACTCCCCCCCCGGTTTGAAGAGTCTAACCCCCCCACTGCCCCTCCCCCCCATCCCATCATCCGCACAGGAGCCTCTCGATGTGCACCTCTAATCTTGGACTTCAGGCTTTCCCTTCTACCGGTTCTCTTATCTCCTGATTATTGTGATGTGCTGTCCCCGGCCACGTCTAGGTCCTCCCCTTCATCCTCCATTCCACTATCCCTGAGGCCCTGTACCATTACCTCCCAGGCCGTCGCTTGTTCTAGCGCTCGCTCATTAGCAGTTCTATGCGCCATCTGATATCTATGTGTGCTATCGCAGGCCGCCCACTTCAGAAATTCGTTGTACCACCTCTTATGCGTCGGGCCCGTCCTTGCCTTCCAGTTTCTAGTGATCTCACGCTTGGCTACCATCAGTCCCATATCTATGAATTTTGCTTGAGAGCTTGTTTTTGGGGGTATGTGGGAACCAATGCAGGAGGCACGCCGCTGCGTCAAAGTCAACAGTCCGGTCCGTCACCTCGTTCATGGACTCACCCACGGCCCGCCAATAGTCCGACAGGGCCGGGCATGACCAGAGCATATGCACCAGCTCGGCTCCTTCTGCCGCGCAGCCGGGGCACCTCGCGTCGGTCGCACCAAAGTATCTCAGGATTCTCCCAGGGGTGATGTACGCCCGGTGCAGTATATAATAATGGATAATTTGAAATTGAGCGTTCCTTGTGCTATTACGCGCCCTCCACACCAGTTGTGCCCACGTCGTGTCCGGGATGGGCCTGCCCAGGTCAGTCTCCCACTTGAGTTTCAGCGCGTCGAGGGGCGGCAAATGCTCGTGGAGCATTCTGTTATATAAGCAAGACACCGCTTTCACCGTTCCTGCCGCCATCATGGTGTATTGGCAAGCCATGGCCGTCTCTGGCTCCGCCAGTCCCTGTCCCCAGTATTTCTGCATTGCCCGTATCACAGCTGCGTGAAGGAGATAACCCCCGCGCGGGAGGTCAAATCGTTCCTGGAGGGCTAGGAACGGGAGGAGCTCCCCGTTTTCGAAAAGATCCCCTACCACCTGTATTCCCGCCTCCTCCCACCGCTGCAGGCGGGACCAATCGCCTCCATGGGGCAGCGCAGTTAGTATGCCCAGTGGCATCTCCGGGGCGTAGGGGTGCTTAATCCCCGCTCGCTTCTGCGCCCGGTTCCAGCAGCGCCGAAATGTATCTTGTTCGAGGGATAAGTCCCGGGCGGCAAGTTTCTGTCCCAGAGCGATGTAGGCTAGTATGTGTTGCGGCGTGCCCCGCAGTCGCCCGTCTTCCGGGCCCCGGTAAACACGAGCCACCTCCTGCGTAAATACCTGCAACTGGGCAGCAAGGTAGTAGAGCTCATAATCTGGGAACGCCAAGCCCCCCTCATCTTTCGGGCGGGTGAGTGTCGCCAGGGCCACTCTACACCTGCCCGCCCCCCACAGGAAGGTAGTTAACTGGGATCTAAGTCGGCGGAAAAAGGAGCTGGGGATCCAGATTGGGAGAGTTCGAAAGTAGTACAGCAGCCGCGGCAGGGCCACCATCTTCAATAGAGCTATCCTACCAGCTATGGACAGTGGAAGCGTGGCCCAGAATGTCATGCCACCCTTCAGCCCCCTGACGCATCTCTCCACATTGCCCTCAAACAAAGCCGCCGCTGTGTGATAAACGTAAACTCCGAGGTAATGGAGACAAGTCGGCTCCCAATGAAGTAGCGGTCGGTGTTCTGGGCGGGCCGCGCCCTCCCTCAATGGAATAAGGCACGTTTTCGTCCAATTAACCCTTAATCCCGACAGGCCGCCAAATCGTCCCAGCAACTCCTCCGCTCCATCGAGCTCTGTTGCGTCGTTGTCAAGGAACAACAGGAGATCATCGGCGTACAGCGAGATAAACTGTCGCCCATCTCTAGCTTGCACGCCTGCGAAGTATCGCCCCCTGCGGGCTTCCGCCGCCAACGGTGCAATCGCCAAGGCGAACAGTAATGGGGATAGGGAGCACCCCTGCCGGGTGCCTCTCTCCACTGGGTACTGTTGTGACACCAGGGATCCAACCCGCACTCTCGCCACTGCCGCTGCATAAAGCACCTTCGTCCAACGGATATAGCCTACGCCCAGCCCGAAGCGCTCCATGACTGCATATAAATAATCCCACTCCAGACTATCGAACGCTTTTTCTATGTCGACCGAGAGGGCAAGTGGGGTTCCACTCCCCTCCCGTAAATCTTCCATGAGTCGGATAAACCTTCTAATATTTAGCGTCGTGTTCCGGGCAGGGATAAAGCCATTCTGGTCCTCATGGACCAGAGTGGTCATGTGCGGCAAGAGTCTCGCCGCCAGTATAGAGCTTAGTATTTTATAGTCAGCTGTGAGCATTGAGAGCAGCCTATAGGATGCAGGACTGCTGCCTTCTCTGCCAGGTTTCAGTAGCGGAATGACTATCGCTTCCCGCATCGATTGGGGGAGCCGACCCGTGGTTCCCGCTTCTTTGTACACAGCTAAAAGCCGCGGCGCTAAGGCGTCCACGTATTTGCCGTAAAATTCAATGGGCAAACCATCTATACCCGGTGTCTTATTGCGGGCCATGGACTTAATAGCTTTTCTGATCTCCCCCAAGTCGATGTCTCTCCCCAAATCCTTCGCTTGCTCGTCCTCTAAACACGGTAGGGTGAGGTCACCCAGGAAAGCCACTGCCTCCTCCCCCCGGTCGCCCGGGGTGCTACTATAAAGTTTCTCGTAGTACCTCTGAAAGCAGTCCACTATGGCCGACTGGGTGTAGGTCAGACTTCCCCCCTCCTCGGCAATCTGCAAGATAGGGGAGCAGCGTTTCGTGGGGTTAGCAAGCCACGCCAACAGGGTGCCCGACCGGTCGCCTTCCACATGAGAACGCAGCGCGTATGCCCGATGATCGTAAGCCTGTAGCCTCTCCACTTCGACCACCACCGCTTCCCTGGCCGAGCTTACCGTTTCCTGCAGCTCCGGCCGGCCCGGTCGGTCCCTCTCCGCTTCCCGCAGTTTGGCGTCTGCCCTTTCTAGGTCGGTCAACAACACCCGTCTCGTGCCTACGTACTGTGTGATGCACTGTCCTCTCATTACTACTTTAAAGGCATCCCATTCCACTGCCCTAGAGTTCGTGGAACCCTCGTTGATGGCAAAGTATTGTGTCAACCCCTCCTCCAGTGCCGCCCCGAGAAGCGGGTCTTCCAGAGTCTCCGGCCGGAGCCTCCAGGTTGGCACCCTAGGCTTTTCCGTCATCCAGTCTAAGTGAATTAAAAGCGGATTATGGTCTGAGATCGTTCTCGTCAGATATTCCGACCAGGCAACATGCGACAGCATTTCCCGTGTGCATAATATCGCGTCCAGTCTAATGTGGAGCTCATGCAGCCCGGAGTAGAACGAGTAATCCCGGTCTGTTGAGTGCTGCGCCCTCCATGCATCAGTTAACCCCCAGCTCTCTTGCCAGTCCCGTCTACCCTTGGCAACACGGTGTACCGGGGAGTCGCTCAGGGGTGGGTGTGATCTATCCAATTGCACATCCGCCACAGAGTTAAAGTCCCCTCCCATGAGTACCGGACCCACCAGGAAGCGCGCCAATGTCCCCGATAAGCTTGCATAAAAGGCTAGTTGGTCTACATTCGGGGCATATACACTGCATAGGACAATAGCTTTACCCCGTAATCTGCCCTCCACTACCACAAATCTCCCCTCCGGATCTACCAGCTGTCTAGTCAGTTGAAAAGGCGTCCCCGCCCTCACCCAAATCAGGGCGCCCCTTGCGTAGGCCGAGTAAGAGGTGTGAAAAACCTGCCCCCTCCACCCCTTCCTGCTCCTGCTTCGTGATGTGTGTCTCCTGTAAGAGCGCTATGTGAATCCCTCTCCGCAGCAGGTAGGCGTGCACTTTATGTCTGCGTTGCATCGTGTGTAGGCCCCTCACGTTCCAGGTCATGCACTTCAAAACATTCGAGTTAGCCATTGTCCCATAAGTCAGGGTTCCTCTCCCCCTCCCTAATCATGTTCCTGCGGATGATGGTCCCACCCCAACCCCAAACATAACCATCCAACTGTTCAGCCCCTAAGGAATCCGGGGTCTGTGTCTGCAAAACCCCCCCTTCACCAAACCCCAACTGTGGTTTTCCCCCTCCCCCCAGAACAGGCCCCAATATCGAGATACCAGACCCCATCCAAACTCCCTTAACTCAAAACCCCCAAGTGTTTAGTTCACGGCCGCAGCCGCAAGTGCCTTAAGGGCGTGCGGAGCGAGGCCTCGCCCAAGAGGGGGCCACATGACCCAGGCCCGCTGCCATCCCCCCAGTACGGAGAACAGCGCACAGCTAGTCACCCAGCGCCCAAGCCTGGAGCTAACACTCCCGCTAATCGGGTGAACCCCCTCAAGGACCCTTCCCTTTACCCATCAGGCGTAAGTCAGATGCTCAGGATTCCTTCTGCTGTTTGCGGTGTCACCACCGGGTCCTTGGCATCGTGGATCCCAGACAGGTCCGATTCCGAGCCCGAGGCCGATGCATGTGTCTCTGTGTCCGTTGTGGCCACTGCTTGCAGCGCGGCCTTGCGCTCAGCCTCTGTTTGCGAGGCGGTCGGTTTCCCGGCTCCGCGTCGTCGCTTACGCTGTCTTTGCGATTTGCGCGGGCCCTCCGGTGCTCGTTCCCGCTCCTTTTCCCGCTCCTCTCGAATCTTGGCTCCATCCGTGCCCGCTTTGTAGGTTTCCCACCTGTCAAAAGCGTCTGCAGCCAGGTTGAAGAACATCGTTTTGTCGTCCACCACAATTCGAAGTCTGGCAGGGAATAGCAAGGAGTATTGGATGCCCTCTGTGCGTAGCTCCTTCTTGATCGTCAGGAAGGAAGCCCGCTGCTTCTGCGTCTCGAACGTGAAGTCCGGGAACAGCGTGACTTTACTGTTCGCGATTTGGAACGGGCCATCGTCCCGGGCCCTTTGCAGCAGCAGGTCCCTGTCTCTGTAGTGCAGCAGCTTGGCCACGATGGGTCTCGGCGGTAGGCCAGGTTTGGGTGGTCCGGATGGAACCCGATGCGCTCTCTCCAGGGTAAAGAAGGGCGACAGGCCCTCAGGTGCTACTACAGTTTTAAGCCAGTTGTCACAGTAGGCCACCAAGTCCGCCCCCCCTTCGCTCTCCGGTACGCCTACAATTCGCACGTTGCTGCGGTGGCTCCTGTTTTCCGCATCCTCTGCTCGTCGTTCCAATATCTGAATCCGGTCTAGAGCCTCCGTGAGTTTGCCCTCTAGAGTTTTGTGGGCAGGAGCCAGGTCCTTCAGGGCCACCTCAGTCTCTTTTACCCTGTCCTTCAATTTGTCGTGGTCGGCACGTAGCAGGACGAGTCCCGACGCCACCTGCGCGATATCATTGTGTAGCGCTTCTCTCGTTGCTGTAATGGCCTCCAGGATGCGATCTTGTAGCCGCTTCAGGTCTGAGGGCTCCCCCGTGTCGCCCTCCGCCGTTCCCGAGGTCGCCGCTTCCTCCTGCTTGCCTCTTGGCTTCCCCATGGTGGCCTGCGTGTATCCTCGGAGCGCTATTCAGCGCCCACCCTCCACACTGCCTCTTCAACGTTGTGCGAACTCCCGCAAAGCAAGGTCAATCCTCCCTATCTGGGCATCCAACCTTTGCAGCTAGCGCCGCTGGTTAGGGGTCAGGCATGAGGGGATACGTGCTTATTGTTCCGGGCTGTAGGCGGCAGGGCTTCCATATCCGAAGTCCGCCGAGACCAGGTTCACGCCCAGCGGCCGCCCGCTGCGAACCGGGGGCGAGGCTCACTAGCCCACGTGGCGGGAATCGGCCAGGGACCCCCAGCCGGTAATCACAGTCACCCCCTGGTGTGCTTGCCTCCGCCGTTAGCAACCCAAGTCTCTCCAAATCGTCCGCCGCTCCCTCTCGTCTCTCTGCGCCCCCCCTGTGGGCTGATCAGTGCTACCGCTTACCGCTTAGTTCAGGGGGGGGAGGGGGAGCGTTCAGGGCCCCTCCTGTCCGCCGGGCCCCAGCCGCGCCAGTCCAGGTCACAGGGTGTCTGCAGCGCTCGGCGCTCTCCTCTCCGCCCTCCCGGGCCGTTCACTCGCGGCTGCCTCGCTGCTCCTCGGAGCTACCAGGAGGGATCTCCGCAGGTCCTCCGGGGGGGATCACCTCTCTCCTGGTCCCGATCCTCGGCGGGTCTCGGCCTCACCCCCAGGCGGTATCACCCGGTCTAGGCAGCCGGGCGTTACAAGTCCGTCACTGCGGCCGCCATTTTGGGTGTCCTTCCGGCTCGGCCCCGGTGTCTCCGCGTTACGGCGGAGGCCGGCCTTTCCAACGGCCTCCTGCCCGCTCCGCTATCGCCCCACCAGCTCCGGTGCCCGGCTCTATTCTTTCCAGGCGCAGCGCTGGGCACCCTGCAGCAGAAGACAGGATAATTGCTGGGAATAGGCGCGGAGCTCCGGGCTCACGCCGCCATCACCCTCGGCGTGCAAGCCAACAGAAGTGTCCCGGCGCTGTCCGTATACCGCTTAGGAACCCTTCCTGGCTTTTCCCTGTGAAATGTCCACTCCTGGGCACCCCCAAGGTGAAGCCAGGCATCCCAGCGCTGTTGGGGCAGTTGTGGAGATTAAGCAAGCTATTGCCCAGAGTTGCAGAGTGGGACCCATGATTAAAATAGGCACCGAGACGTGAATTATCAGGTCCGAGGAAATTGACCCCAAGACCCGCCGAGGCGGCTATTGAACCCTGGTCCCGGGCCAGACCTCTGCATCAGGGTCTGCCGCTCTAACCATTGAGCCACACTTCTCCACCAGTGTGAGAGGGTGTGAGGGGGTGTGAGGGTGAGTGAGGGTGTGTGAGGGTGAGAGGGGGTGAGTGTGTGTGAGGGTGAGTGAGGGTGTGTGAGGGTGCGTGAGGGTGTGTGAGGGTGAGAGGGTGAAAGGGTGATGGGGTGTGAGGGTGAGTGAGGGTGTGTGAGGGGGTGTGAGGGTGAGGGTGTGTGAGGGTGAGGGTGTGTGAGGGTGAGGGTGAGGGGGTGAGGGGATGTGAGGGTGAGGGTGTGTGAGGGTGAGGGTGTGTGAGGGAGAGGGGTTGTGAGGGTGAGAGGGTGTGAGGGTGTAAGTGGGTGAGGGTGAGGGTGTGTGAGGGTGAGGGGGTTGAGGGGGTGTGTGAGGGGTGAGGGTGTGTGAGGGTGTGGGAGAGAGCCCATGCGCGCTTAGTCCTTCGTCTCTGCTTGTGAGATCACGCTTATCTAGCGTCTCCCTCCCTGGCTCCGTAGTGACTGTAATTCTACAGAACACCCAGGGCAACGGACACCGAGGAGGCTCTCTCCTCCCAAGGTAAGCCACTTAGTTGATAGAACTTAGACGCCCCACTCGCCCCTACACGCCAGCTTACTGAAACGGAGTTTCTTTTACAGACTCGATCTCGAGCAAGCAATTGACCACACGGGCCAACAGTAACTTCAAGGTAAGCCCGTCAATTTGCAGGCAGCATTACAGAGCCACTAAAACTCGTTACTAATCTCGTTACTAAACCCAGTCTTCTACCCCACAGACATTTCTTAATTAATTGAAGACGAGGCAGAGTGCACATAACAACCGGTATTTACCAGGTAATTGTGGCAACCACGAACCAATAACCAGTAGTATAACTCCTTACTGGCTATGCCTTATTTATTGGTCTCTCCTCTTTACCCTAGGTTTCCTTTTAAAGCAGTGTCCACCTTTGTAATCTTATCCCTGAACCCTTCCGACCCCCACTGGGTAAGCGTTTCCCCCCGCCCCCAGATAGACACGGAATGAATGCTCATGAGCGTGCATGGTACACGAGTAGACACGAATGCCCCTGATTGAAGAACACACGCGGACTTTGTATTGAAATCGCTAGATATACTTAAAGATCCTTGGAATGACTATTGATAATTGCAGCAAGGGTTTAATTTTTCCCAATTTTTGATAGAAGATTGTTAACGGTCTACCATTTTATTATTATCCAAAGCCTATGTCACCCACTTCACTTTTTCAGCGTGAGTCAAGGCTACAGATATCACTTGCATGTAATTATTAGGCACGCTAAGTCGGTTTCGAATACAGTGCAATGTCAGTGATATTCAGAGTTTAACACAGTGGGTAACCCCCTCTCTCTCTCTCTTGTTTATCCCCTTGTTATTATTATTCTTTTTCTCCTCCTTTTTATGTCTGTACTTATTAGGCGGTTGTGTGTTAAAATGTTTATACCAGGCAAGCAAATGTATGGATTGTTAGTCCTGATGATGATCCCGTAATATTGAGCATAAGGGATCGAAACGTCGACTTGTTAAAAGTGTTTTCACATTCAAACACTAGGAGGGGACCTGCCCGCAGTAGTTTTAGTCCATGGCCTTGGAGAGGTCCTTTGTATTATAAAAATTGTCCTGAACCCAAGCAAATCATATAACAAGTTTGATTTTATCAAAATTTATTTTTTATTTCTATGAATTCATTATCATTGTGTATAGATATAAATAGTTTAGCATCAAAATAAATAAGCATCTTGACAACAATTAAATGGTGGTTCTAACTTCATACTAACATACCCTTAACATTCATACAAAAAACATTCGCACATCATACATCCTACAACACTAGGCAGAGATGGTTTTAGGTGACAGGGGGACCGGTGATCAAATGTCCGGGTTGGTTCAGTGGGAACCCACTGAACCAACCCGGACATTTGATCACCGGTCCCCCTGTCACCTAAAACCATCTCTGCCTAGTGTTGTAGGATGTATGATGTGCGAATGTTTTTTGTATGAATGTTAAGGGTATGTTAGTATGAAGTTAGAACCACCATTTAATTGTTGTCAAGATGCTTATTTATTTTGATGCTAAACTATTTATATCTATACACAATGATAATGAATTCATAGAAATAAAAAATAAATTTTGATAAAATCAAACTTGTTATATGATTTGCTTGGGTTCAGGACAATTTTTATAATACAAAGGACCTCTCCAAGGCCATGGACTAAAACTACTGCGGGCAGGTCCCCTCCTAGTGTTTGATTGTTACTTTCCCCATCGACCTGCCTAAATTGATGTGGGGTCCCCCTCCGATTAAAAGTGTTTTCACAGCCTAACGATTCTGTTTGATTGATGCTGTGTCTAGCACTTGCTTGGCACTACTTAAAAACCCTACTGAATTACAAGTGGCCAACTATGCTCTTTCTTGCCTAAAAACCCTCTTTGTTTGTTCACAAAACGGTACAGGATTGTGCCTTTGTCTACTCCACTATATATTTCATTAAAAAATAAAAAATACCCTGTCCGGCTGTACAGTGGCCAATATAGCTCCTATTGTGGACTGTATTTTATCTGATAAATTTATATCCACAGACTCCTTGGGAACACTGTTGTTTATAAAGTATAGCTACCCACGGTCCCTGGATAACCGAATGGGTTCCCTTGTTGTTTAAAATTGATTTCTTGGTCAGGCCTGGAGCACGCATACGCCTAGTCGCAATTTTATTGAATTGTGAGACGAATCAGATGACACGCCATGGAAAGCCAGGGCTCCCCATCGCTATTTTCTCAGACGTCGCAGGTGGACGATTCTCTGCCGGATGCGGCTCAATAAGCGCAGTGGGCGGTGTTCATGCGGATGGCCAAGGGGAAGGGTCTTTCCTGGGCAACAGGGAATTTTGAGGGACGTCGAGGAAGATGACTCTGGCGTCTTATGCGAAGCCCCCCATCCGGACCTTGACCTTCATGAGGCCAATCCCACTAGAGTGTCGAAGAGAGCTCGCAAGCAAACGTCTAAGGAATTCCCGCCAGATCCAACATCAGCCAAGATCAAGGCAGTGCAAGCTCAGAACGATGCCCCACTGCCACTCGCCTCCCCGACTTTGTTACCGGTTGATCCCAAGGACATTGTACTGAACACAGCGGTGTACGCCACCCGTGAGGATCTAGGTAAACTTTCAGACTCACTGAAGGTGGTGCATGACTTTGTTATTGCAATTAATTTATCGTGAAGGTTCTTCATGGCGTTTAAGGTCCCCACAAACTCTGTGTGGATGGTGGTTATATAGCATAACTTAGGAATTAGATCCGTTAATAACTGATAGTTATTATCGTTGTTGATCAGTTTTTAAGCGTATTATTAGTGTTGTCGGAAATAGTGGCTTTGTTCCATTTTTTCTGTCATGAAGTGCTGGGGCTATGGAAACCATGCTATGAATGAACCTAAGTTAAAACGAGACAGAGCAGGCCTACTAGGATGTATTTGGCTTAGCACGAGGATATTAGTGCACAAACTCATAACCACCTGAGGCCGAAACTCTTGGGGGACGAGCATAGATTAAAAACAATCGGTAAAGCAATGAATGACTGAACGAATCTTCCAAGTCTAGAGGCTCGCCGCCGATTAGACTGTTTAGGTAATATGCAGAGGTGAAAGGAAGCTTGATTGCAGGTGTCTGCAGCTCAATGGTCCAGGCTTTAGATAGCGCGGACGATACCCGATGGTGTCAGAGCGCTTCGCAGGGCGGACAGAACTGTTGCACGAGAGTACGATACGTGATCTCATTACAAAAGCAAACGCTATGTTACGTGAAGCTAAGTGACAAACATGGGCAGACAGTACAAGAGGTATAAACTGGGCATTACAGAAGGAGATTGTGTCATGTGTGCAAGTTACTAAAATGTATATAATACAAGTCAGGCAAATTAATACAATCATGGCAGACAGTCAAACATAAGAACAAACGTTATGTAGGCATTGGTGCCACTCGTGCAAGTACCGGAACCAAACAGAATGTAAGAGGTAGCAATCAGTATGTTAACAGAGATTAACAACGGGTACATGCTACAAAAGAGGACAAACATCAGTTAGAGGGATAATACTGCAATAATGGGCAGACTCTCTAACCACTAGAACACACTGGGAAGACACTTCCAGAGTCAAGGAGAATAGTATTTGTTTCTTATTTCAGATATTACAGAGGACAAATATTAATTTTGGAAGTGTGAAGGTAATGCAGACAAACTAGTTCTCGTAACTCCAAACAGGCCTGGCCTGGGTAGCATATGGGGCATTGAGGGCCCTGTCTCATTGCAGAGAATGCAGATTGGTAGATAGGGGGGAGAGCTTTTAATGAATGTTTCTGCCTCAAATGCAGGAACCGCGCTGGAGAACCGCCCTACCCACATCGTGGGCCACCTGAACTACCAACAGGTATAAGGATCATAGCACACTGGGGGCAGTGTCATTACTATCCGTGGTGTGTGTCGCGCGCTGATTACCCTAATGAAAGTAATACTTTGGTAGTTAACCGGTGAGCCGGGACATATTAGGTAGCCCCTGTGCAGTATTTGAATGTTCTATTTTGCAGTTGAGTCTAGACAATTTGCTGTTTGACTGGGCAATAATTTGGGGTGTTCTCACCGGATGCAGTGGCAGAGCAGGGGCAAATCATGCGTTTCCTGCGATGAATAATTGGGAAATGTGTTTTCATTTAAACAATTTGTTGATTTGGGCATATCATGCATCCCATTGCAATAAGGAAATGTGTTCTTTTGTCCAGCAACGGGTGCACAACTAAGGGGCGCTGATCCTGGCGATTGAGTGAGCAATGACTGACATGTCGCTGATTGGGTGCTTTTTGTTCATGGGCTTGTTCTCTCTTCCAGAAACGCAGAGGTTTCGCGCAAGAATGGTCAGACCACGCCTAGCTGGCTGGCATGCCAGGGCTTGAAGCTAGTACAGGGGAAGAACACACTGGGGCCAGTGTGTGGGGGTCTGGGTCAGAACGTCCAGGATTGGAGTGTAACAATTTTTCTAATTTCAGGACAATCGGATCAAATACACAGGCACCACCTTGAGAAGGACAGGTGGGAATGGAAGCTGGAATGGCCACAGCGTGCTCCGGGCTTCGAACTTGAATGCTGTTCCTGGTTAAGTGCTCTTGGGGGCAAGGTGACAACAAAGCTGACTTCAGGTAGGGGAGAGTAGAAGCAGTGATGAGTGCAGCGGTTGCGCAAATTATCAGGACATCCATACACTTCAGCCCCAGTTGTGCTCAATTACCTTATGCAACTACAGGCCTCAGCACATAGGGATCCACAAGGGTAGATGGGCAGAAGACCGGTATGGTAATCATTAGGGGGGGGGCAAGGATTTTTTGTTAAGCGTGACTAGGGCCCGCCCAAAGTCCAGAAGATTGTTGACAACGGCCTTCGGCTCAGGGCATCCTTTTAGCCTGATGCCGGCCGGGTTTGCTTCATTCTGACACATTGCGAGCTATATTCAGATGGGTCATTTCTGTTGGGTTAAATGATCCGTATTTAGAGAGCTCTTTAGGTTAAGGCGGAAAAAAGCAGGGTTCTGGGGGAACCACATCAGGCTTGCTCCTGGGCTAGTCAAGTTCTGTAATGGGCCAATGGGTGCTGCACCATGAGTAAAGGCATGTTACAACATCTTTTCACCGGTTCGGTAGGGAACCATCATTAGCAACAGCAGCTGCGCACATGGGTAACGGTGTGGCTACGTTTAGTTCGCCCAGGGATGGGGCGGGCAAGGTCAGCATCTTGGCGGCCGGAAACAGAGTAGGATACATTCATAACCGCCAAGCTGCATTGCACACTCAGCAGTCAAGTATGCTAATTTTCTTCTGAACCCTGGTTACTGTTGGGAATATATGCAAGGTTATGGACTAATCAAAAATCTGCCTTTCTGTGAACAAGGGGGTGAGTGAGATATTTCCAGGAGTGGGCGGTTTTGCCTTTGAAGTGCAGAAATGGAGGGGATAGGATTCCATTTCAGACAGCCACAGAGCGCAGTTTGCAGACAGAGTTGAGAGGTTCAGGGACTTTAATCATATGTTTTCTCCATGTCCCCTGATCGAAATGGATTGCATGTTACCTGTAGCTTCAGTTAGGCAAAGCATTACGAGGAGATTGTCAGCTACCAGTAGGGTCGGCTTTGTGGGAGTGAGCCGTCTGGCTAGCCCTATTTAGGCGGGGTATTACCCCGGTATACCTAAGTAAGGGTTGGTAGGCCAGAAGCGAGACAGGGAACCCAATTTCACAGGCAGTAGAGCGGCTGACCTGATAGGGGCTTTTGGTTGCTGGTCAGCACAGCTGTCCAGAGTAGGAAAGGACTGGGGGGATGGAGCACTAAGACGGACATCTCAAGAGCACAGTTTGCAGTTAGTTGAGAAGTTCAGGGGTATTACTGTTACAGTTCTCAGTCCAGAGGAGTGGCAGAACCGATAAGGGAGTTTGGTTGCTGGGCAGCAATGCTGTCCAGAGGAGGAGAGGACATGTACTTATCCTTGCTTGAGCCGAGAGAGGCCTATGAATGCACAGGCTGTAGGTCACTATGTCTATGGGCGACAAGTATAAGGTGGATAGTGTCGCCTGACATACATTGGAGTATCTTGAAGCACGAAATGCATCAGATTATGGACGGGGGAATCACCACCCGACTTGTTAATAATACACTTAGAAGGCAAGCAGTTGGTGCACCTGGGGCGCAGGGGCCTGCTGCACACGATGAGGGGCACTTTGTGCGACTTGAGCAACTTGCTTGGGAGTTGTGATTTATAGTGGTCCGAAATTACCCCGAGACTTTATTGGAGGGGCGCAAGGTAGGGGTGGCAATGGAGACCTCACGTAGGCAAGTCAACAGCCCCATGCGCAAATTCACAGAGGAAAGGGGATTTGGTTTCATAAGACATGGGTTGCTACATACTAAATGCACTGGGTGCTTTGAGGAAGACGGTGTTCATTTATCCGAAGTGGGGATGGCGATCTTTCTGCTGGATATAACGGAAGCGCTGGTAGCAGCAGGTTGTAACTATCAATCAATCAATCAATCTTAGCTTTATTCGATTTCAGTATAAAAATCATAAAAGCAACAACAGTACATAAATATACACCAGTACATTTCATCAAAATTACATATGTTAAAATAAAATCAAATCAATAAAATAAATCAGCTAAACAT
Organism: Lissotriton vulgaris; assembly: GCF_964263255.1. Taxonomy (NCBI): domain Eukaryota; kingdom Metazoa; phylum Chordata; class Amphibia; order Caudata; family Salamandridae; genus Lissotriton; species Lissotriton vulgaris. Next base: position 14,393 of record NW_028242802.1, read on the forward strand.
TCTAGAGCGAGATAATGAGTCAAATTGATCAGACGTGGAGATGATACGGCCACTTGATACAAGAGCACTCCTGCCCATTAGGTGGTTGCTCTGTGGTTTTTGACATTTCGACTAGACATATAATGATCTAGGGTAGAAGTCACTTATGCTCCAGATAGATATAGGACCATCTCCTATTTGAGGCTGCCAAGATTGGAGAAAAGGAACAATGTATTTAGTCCTGAATTTGACAAGTACCAAATCGCCCGCTAAATCCTTACGCAGAGGTCCTAGCCAACCCACCCTTCTGACACTTAGTATGGTGCCATCGATGTTGGGTGGTAGAGGTCTATTTTTGGTTAGCCAAAACACAACCTTGTTTCTTAGGTCCATATGACTTTCTTGTTTCCCCCTTATAAGTTCTGGTACTCCCGAGAGGACGCACACAATAGGAGCGGCCTCTGGAGGCAAATGTAGATGATTGGTTTTGAGTAACATATTGTTGTGATTGACCACTGTTCCCTTATTTAATGTCAATTGTTTGTTTAGCCCTACTCTAGGGCGAGAGCTCCGTACAGAATTTCACATGTGGAGTTACTAGTTGGTTACGAATGGTCTTGCTTTGTGTGGAGGTTTCAGGCATTTCTATGGAGGCTGGGCGCTGTGATTGAGTGGATACTGCCATAGTTTTTACAAGTAATGAATTGGCCTTAATGGCTTCCTCGACACCCGTGAGCCTGTCCCCTAAACTAGCCATTTTATCCATCAACCGGTATATTACAGTCTTAATCATGTTCTCGATCGAGGCCATTAAAGAAGCATGGATAGGTGCATTCGGTATGGCAATGCTGGGAATGTTGGGCGGTACGGGATAAGCATTTAGTTTTTGATGCTTGGCCTGACTCCCCAATTGTTTGACCCATCTCTCTTCCTTTTAGCGATAGTGAGCTGAGGGGTCAATGCGGATTGCGAGTTTTCTTTTGGTCGTGTTAAAAGGGGGGCATCCTGTATACTGTGAGTTGGTTGAGGTTGACTGCTAGACCGAGGACTAGTAGTTGCTATGGCCCAGATAGGAGAACTAATTTGCACATTGTCTACTTCCACAGGAGCATACGTGGATTTACACATTTTGTTTAGTTCCTCCAGTAATTATATCTCTGGAGCTACATCAGCAGTCTGTGAAGGAGAGCACATAGTGGGAGAACTATCCAGGGCTGGGGATCGCTATATTCTCTCTAATTCTCTGACAAGGGGGAGCGTTACCCTCTTTAAATAATGGTCCATCGTTCCTCTGAACAAGTCACTGTGGGCGGAGATATTTCTGGTACCCCCCTTGCAGGTCATATCATCAGCCATCTTCTAAAGAAACCAGTTCAACAGTACCACTATGATGGCGAATGGGAAGGACCTATTAGTAAAAGGGGGATAGATAAAGGGTAGCAGTACCTTTAATACTTATTCTTCTTCTCCTCGTACAGAACCAAGGGAATGGCCCCGTCCCGGCCTCCTCTGGCCTCTGATGGCCGCAGATGGCCCGGCTTTGTCCCGGGCTTCTCCCGGCGCGTCCCGCGCTCGATCCCGCGACGCGGAGGGAGCCTCCTCGCTTTCAGCGCCTCCGGGCGCGCAGATACCGGAAGTATGCCGCTCGGCCTGCTGGGAGCTGTAGTTCACCTCCCCGGCGGCCGTGCAGGTGGATGGCTACGGCAGCGGGAGTAACAAACAGCGTATGGGCCCCAGCTGCGGCGTGTAGAAGGTGAGTCTCTCCGCCTCTCTCCCGCACCCCTGTGTCAGGCGCTATGGTTCCCCGCTCCTCAGTGGGAGCCTCCTCGCTTTCAGCGCCTCCGGGCGCGCAGATACCGGAAGTATGCCGCTCGGCCTGCTGGGAGTAAGGGGTGGCGGGGGGAGGCGGTTAGATCCTTCCCCAAATTTAACAACGCCCCGCGGTTAACACCACGGGGGGTTATGGCTCATCAGGTGGGCTGGTCGCGAGGGGCGGCCTGCCCTTGGATAACCCAACATGTTGGCATAATGTACATGCTAATAAAGCTGCAACAACTTTATCCGACAAATCATTGTGTGGTGTCTGTTATTATGGAAAAGTTGGATTGTGAGCGGTCTGGGGTATGGGCCGATATTGGCACTATGACTGTGCTGCCTCCAT
>NW_028242803.1:0-64046 GCF_964263255.1 Lissotriton vulgaris
TTTTTGTTTCAGGTAATTCATGTCGATTTTTTTAGATTTTTCATTTCCTAAGAGGTTTAGAACACTCTTCAGTTCTTCAATATATAGAGACACTAGGTCAATTTTTAGGTCTCGGCTAAACGCGCGGAAGCGCGTCTCGCCGAGATCTTTTGTTAGCGAGTGTGCTTCCCAGGAGACAGTTTCGGCCGCGCGCATCCTTGGAGCCGATTTGAAACGGGAACACGCGCTGTGGCCAGGCGCTGTCTCCTGGGAAGCTCAAGCACCACACACGCATGCGCATACACACACACACAAGCGCCCATGCACGCACGCACATACATACATACAGACACACCCCCCCTGACACATACACACACACGCGCACACACACAAGTGCACCGAGGCCCCCCTCCCTCCCCCGCCGTCACCATCGCACACATACATACACACACGAGCATACACGCACACACACAAGTGCACCAAGCCCCCCCAGCCTTTTGGAACTTACCTGGCCAATGTCGGGGACTCTGCTCTCAGCACGCGGCGCCCAACCTCCTGCTGGCGCGGCCCCGGGGCTCCACACCGCTCACAGGAGCCCCGGGCGCGAGACGCATTTGACTCCGCCTGCCTCCTTTTTCGGTCTGGACGTGGCCCCGCCCCCGTCACAGGCGACCGTGCCTGACTTCCGGGGCACAGTGTTCATTAATACAAATGTTTACATGCTGGCTTATGTGTTTAATCAAACGGAGAAGAGAGGATTGTAGGAAGGTACCTCCTGACTATGGTTGCCCCCAACTTTTTGCCCTGTGTTTTAGCTGGTTTTTGACATAGTCGACCTGGGATCCTGCCAATCAGGACCCCAGGCCTACTGCTCTCTCTGTAAAATGGATTCCATGTACCCTAGGTACATTTCCAATTGGTACTGGGCCACCTTATCAGACCCTGTAACTCAGGGCATAGGTGTACCCAGGGCTGCCAGGGGCTGCAGCATGTATTATGCCACCCCTGGCTGGCCTCCTAAATTTGACACAACTGGCTGCATGACAGCTGGGGCAAAGTCGTGTAATCACCCTTTGCTGTAGGTGTAGTATACCTATACCTAACCCTAAAATGGACACACTGATTCCTATCAGTCACTCCTATGGCAGGCCTTGACAATCCTGAAGGCAGAGTGCTTGGAATCGTGTGAGATGGCGCTCTGGCATGAGCTGAGCCTGTCTGCAGCTTGCGGAATCAAGTCCTAATAGCTGTTCCATGATAACGCATGCCATATACTCTTAAGTGCATTATAATCCTCGCGGTTAAATGCTATCTTTGGTATTGCTTTATCAAAACATGTCGAGTAAGGTGTCATACGAATTGGAATACTAACCCCTCGCCAATTCTGGCGACGGGGTTAGCATTCCACCCTTCTAGAGGGACACGACATGTATGTAACTGTGAACCCCGGTTAAAGTTAAACGAAGCCTCAGCTCCGCAAAATGGATGCTGCCACCACAGACACGAGTCTGACCCCCTGCAGCTGGGAGTCCTTCCAGTGAGGGGAGCCTGGGCAAAGGGTTTCCTGTCAGGGGCGGTGCTAGCACCGTCCCAGACATGGTTTTGTGTATCCTGGGTAGGCAGGGCTTTTCAGGAAGGTGACTGCTGAGTGGCACCCCGGTGCTCACTACGCATAGGCCGGTCAGAACCAGTTCCAGGGGCACACCAGCCCCTGGCCTGGGGAAAGTCCGGCATGGCAGAGGGGTGTAACCACCCCCCTCCTAGTCCCACCCATAGGCAGGACCTAGTCACCGGGTCAGCCCCCTTTTTTAGTATAAAGATAGGAGCGGGCCCCCTGTTCAAATTAGATCATCTTTGGAATCAAGACACAACTTTCTGCGAAAGACATCAAGATTTCCTTCTTCAAGATTCTCCCTTGTGGCTAAGGAGTAGTCACCCTGCATCCGCAGGCACCATCCTAAGAACACTGCGGTCTGCTGCAAGTCCTTCTTCACGAATCTGACGACCCAGCTCGACGAGGCCCAGCTTCCCTGGCACCTCTGACCTCTACTCACCTCTACAGCAAAGCTGAGAACTGTGAGTGCGATGAGACCTCGAGGGACCGACGATCGCCAAGACTGCACGACTTCTTTGCAACAGGCCCACCGTGTGCTCCACTGGTGAGTGCTTTGGGGTCCGAGAAGCCCCAACCCTGAGCAGCTCCAGCACCGAAGATCAGCCCTCCAGCATCTCCACGATCTGCGTGGGGCCCTTCTGCTTTTGCGTGCTCACCGCGCTGTGTGGCTACTAGCCGGCTGGCTTGTGGCCTTCTTCACGATGCCCGACGACATCACTGCTGCTGGTCTGGTTGCTCCAGACTGGCCCTTGCTTCCTTCTTCAAGAGAGGCACCCCGGACCCTCCTGGTCCACTCCAGACGCCATTTTGAGTCCACCGCGTGGGCTTGAATTTGCTAAGGCTTTGTTGCCAATCCTGGGTCCAGCGACGCCGACAGCTTCATCCATCGTGGGACAGCTCGCTCCTCCATCCTGGTCACCGACAACGCCTCCTGGGCCGTGAGATCTGCAAGCACAGCGTCACCCACTCACCTAGTCGAGGTGGCTACCATCCGGTGCCCTCCTGGTGCCCACTGACTACTGGCTAGTAGTCTCGAACTTGGTCCCCTCTGCTTTCAGGTGTCATCTTCCTTCGATCCAGGCTTGGATCCATCGAACTTTCTTCACTGGTCGCCTGCCAGCAATTTCTTTCTTCCAGGCTCCTGGTCCATCTACGAGGATTCCCGACGTCTTTTGAGACCTATGCAGCTGCAGCCCCTGGGCTAGGTAACTTCGGCATTTCTGTGCCCCAGCATAGCCTCACTATCCAAGGGTCAGAATCCACTTTCGTTTTCCTCCTACCAGGTCGGGTTCGCCCAAGAACACTAACTTTGTCTTTACTAGCTACCATAGACTTTGTCCCGCATCACGCGTGAGAGTGCACACTCTGCACCCGAGTCCCCTGGGTCTCCTAGAAGTAATCTAACGATTCTATAGTCAAGTCCTAGCGATTCCAAAGGCTATTAGTACTGTACTTACCTGCTAGTAATTTCGCATTCCACTTTCAGAGTATATGGTTTTCCGTGCCCCTCGGGCATTTGTATATACTGTGCTAACTTAAGTATTTTCGTAAGAGTTTTGTTTTGTGCTTAGTACCCTGTCCTCATAAAGAGTACAGGGCTGTTGTGATTCTTAATAAATATCTTGTTTATTTTCATAACACTTGTGTGGTGTCCCTTCACTTGGTGTTCAAGGGGTATATGTGTGGTAAACAGCTGGCTTAACACGCCCTCTCGAGTCTTTAGCCTTAGACTGCTCGTATCCACGCTACTAGGATAGCTGGTCTATAAGGTTGACTTAAAACCAATCATCAATAAGGGTTGCTGGACTGATACATAGTGTTCACTAGAATAGTGAGCACTGCATATCAGGCCACCTTCTCACATTGGTGAGCAGCGGTTGGGATTTGAGCTTGCTGTTGTTTTACCACACGTATCCTAAGAATATCTTGTTGAAAGATCACATAAGTACTTTAGGTACATATAACTTAGCTTAGAATACTCTGAGTTCTACTGAACCAGCTGTTGCAGCTCCTCAAGGCTTAGCACACCTTGGCTGCAACTCTTAGCAAGCGATCAGTAGGCAAACACATAGTGTAGGTAGGTGCATCACTTACACCACACTAGAAACAGTATGTCAGACAAAGGAGGAAACTCTGAGTCTCCCCTTGTGTCAGTGGACCCTCCACAGGTCCCCACTTCCAGATATACTGTTCTTAGCTTCAGGGAGTTGAGACAGGTGTGTACCTCCAGGAAGATAAGACAGGGGTCTAACCCCACAACTTCCTTTCTGATTGGTCTCTTAGAGGCTTATGATGCCAGTAGGGCTGGTAACCCAGACCCTTCTAATCCAGATGGGAGTATGCCCTCCTTACAGGGACCCTTTGATAGCCATGACCATCCCCTCCAGGAAGCAGATGATGCTGAGGATGAGGATGAGGATCAGTTGTCAGGGGATGAGGCAGATAAGGGACAGGTAGAAGTCAGCAGACTAACCAGGTCCAACTTAAGCAGACATGAGATTGGTACTGGGGGACCCCTGGGGCCACTCTCAGGTCAGCTTAACATTGGGAATGGACGAGTTAGGTCTCTATCAAGAGGCTCTAACAGATCCCTTCGAACCAATGGCTCTCACATCTCTTCTCACGGAGGGATGACTTCCCCTCAGAGGAGAGTGTATGAAGCTGAAGAAAGGGCAGTCAAACTGAGGATTGAAAGGGAAGAACTTGCCCTGGCCAAAGAGAGACTTGCCTTTGCTAGAGAGCAAGAATTATGTGGGCTACAGCCCACTGGTGGCAGCAATAAACCTAGCAATAGGGAAAGGAGTTTTGATACAAAGTACCTGAATAAGATAGTGCCCCCCTTTAAACAAGGGGATGACATCCACAAATGGATTACTGCTTTGGAGAGGGCCTGCACTGTGCAGGGTGTTCCCCAAAGTCAGTGGGCAGCTATCTTGTGGCTCTCCTTTGATGGTAACGGTAGAGATAAGCTCCTCACTACTAGAGTTGAGGATGCTAACAATTACCAAGTCCTGAAGAATACACTGGTTGATGGGTTTGGTTTAACCACTGAACAATACAGGATGCTGTTCAGAGACACCCAGAAAACTCAGTCTCAGGATTGGACTGACTTTGTTGATTGTGCCACTAAGGCTTTTGAAGGCTGGCTACTGGGTAGTAAGGTTACTGATTTTAAAGGATTGTACAATCTAATTATGAGGGAGCAAATCTTAAGTAATTGTCAGAGCCAGTTATTACACCAGCACCTGGTAGACTCTGATCTGACCTCTCCACAGGAATTGGGTAAGAGGGCAGACAAATGGGTCAGAACCAGGGTCAGGCCTAAAAACCAGGGTGGTGACCAAAAGAAGGAATCAACCAAGCCTCAAGAGAAGGGTGGGGATAAATCCACAGAGAAGACTTCCCAAGGGCCCCAAAACTCCAACAAGGGTGGTGGGTCCCAGAACACTCCTTCAGAACAGAAGAAACCTTATTGCCATACCTGTAAACAGGTGGGCCATTACAAAAGTGATGCCAGTTGCCCTATAAATAGCAGTAAGGGAAATATACCCCCAGGTAATACTCCTAAACCTCCTGTTACCACTAGTGGTAATCCCCCAGGTGGTGGGAGTGCCCCCAAGAATGTGGTGGGCATTACTTTGGGCAATCAGGAGGACTATGGCCTAGCCAGGTCCCCTGACCACACTCTTGTCTGTGAGACTGGCATGGGGTTTGCCAACTTCACTACTGGACCCCACATTTTGGGAAAGTATAGACAAGAGGTCATAGTGAATGGTCAGAAAGTTGAAGCATTCAGAGACACAGGGGCCAGCATCACCATGGTGATTGACCATCTGGTCCCCTCTGCTCAACTGACCCCTGGTTTTACTTATCAGGTGACAGACATTCATGGAGTGAAGAGAAGGCATCCCATGGCAGTAGTCAAGCTCAGCTGGGGTAATGTCACAGGGCCCATGAGAGTGGCAGTGACAGATAACCTACCTGTAGATTGCTTACTGGGGAATGACCTGGAACTCTCAGCATGGGCTGAGGTGGAGCAAGAAACTCACTCCAGAATGATAGGCCTATCCAGACAGGTTAGTGGGGCAGTAATAGCTACAGCCCCAGTCCAAGCACCATTCCTCCCTGAAAAGGTTGGAAGGGCAGTGGTAGCCACTGCCCAGGCTCAGACAGACTTTCAAGAACAGGATAGGAGGGCTGTGACAGTCACAGCGAAAACACAAACTGAGTGCCCTCCTGAAAAGGTGGGCAAGGTTGAAATGGTCTCAGCCTCTACTCAAACAGATAGTGAGGTTGTGAAGCCTGAAACAATGGATCACTCCACTCAAACAGAGAGCAGTGAGGAGGAAGAAGAGTCTTCCCCCTCCCAGACAATAGGTGAGAGCCAGCCTCCTCAGGGAACTGACTCTACCCCTGTTGAAGGAACTGCCCCAGAGGTAGTCAGGCCAAGCCTGGCAGAGCCCCTGATGACAGTGGACCCTTCCCAGGTGGGACCCAGTCTGGAGCAGGTAACCTGCACCTCTCTACCCTGCCTCAGTCAGCCCAGGGCTGAAGAGGTCAGGGAGGCCAGTGGTGGACTACAAAGGGCCCCCTGTCCAAAAGAACCCCTTAATCAGCGGATTAGGATCACTGAAGCTGGTAAACCTAGCCAAGTGAAAATAAGTCAGACTCCTGAGGGATCCCCCTTAAAAGTAGTTAGGGACCTCCCACAGCTGGACAATGTTGGGCACAGCCAAACATGGGGCCTAAAAACCCCAGACCTGACCTGTCCCACCAGTAAGCCAAACAGAGGGACTCAGCCTCCAGCTTTAGGTAGCCAGAGGCTGACCCTGAGAGCTCAGTGCATCTCAGCTAAAGAAAGAAAGGCACACATGATGAATGGTGATTGGAGGAAGTTGAGCCCAAAGGTAGAGGAGCCTCACTTCAGTACTCCACCCCAGCATCAGCCTTTCTCTTTCCCAAGACACACCAGAGACAGAGATTCCCTATGGTGGAGACCCTCAGATACCCTTAGGGTGAGGGGTTGCCTAGTGGACCATGACACAGGGGGAAACCAAGCCAGAGCTGGTCCTTCCTTAAATGGCCACTTAGGTAATAGAGGCTTACCTGGACAAGGATAGCCTTATCTCCTTTCGTTTGGGGGGGGGGGGGGTTGTGTAGGAAGGTACCTCCTGACTATGGTTGCCCCCAACTTTTTGCCCTGTGTTTTAGCTGGTTTTTGACATAGTCGACCTGGGATCCTGCCAATCAGGACCCCAGGCCTACTGCTCTCTCTGTAAAATGGATTCCATGTACCCTAGGTACATTTCCAATTGGTACTGGGCCACCTTATCAGACCCTGTAACTCAGGGCATAGGTGTACCCAGGGCTGCCAGGGGCTGCAGCATGTATTATGCCACCCCTGGCTGGCCTCCTAAATTTGACACAACTGGCTGCATGACAGCTGGGGCAAAGTCGTGTAATCACCCTTTGCTGTAGGTGTAGTATACCTATACCTAACCCTAAAATGGACACACAGATTCCTATCAGTCACTCCTATGGCAGGCCTTGACAATCCTGAAGGCAGAGTGCTTGGAATCGTGTGAGATGGTGCTCTGGCATGAGCTGAGCCTGTCTGCAGCTTGCGGAAGCAAGTCCTAATAGCTGTTCCATGATAACGCATACCATATACTCTTAAGTGCATTATAATCCTCGCGGTTAAATGCTATCTTTGGTATTGCTTTATCAAAACATGTCGAGTAAGGTGTCATACGAATTGGAATACTAACCCCTCGCCAATTCTGGCGACGGGGTTAGCATTCCACCCTTCTAGAGGGACACGACATGTATGTAACTGTGAACCCCGGTTAAAGTTAAACGAAGCCTCAGTTCCGCAAAATGGATGCTGCCACCACAGACACGAGTCTGACCCCCTGCAGCTGGGAGTCCTTCCAGCGAGGGGAGCCTGGGCAAAGGGTTTCCTGTCAGGGGCGGTGCTAGCACCGTCCCAGACATGGTTTTGTGTATCCTGGGTAGGCAGGGCTTTTCAGGAAGGTGACTGCTGAGTGGCACCCCGGTGCTCACTACGCATAGGCCGGTCAGAACCAGTTCCAGGGGCACACCAGCCCCTGGCCTGGGGAAAGTCCGGCATGGCAGAGGGGTGTAACCACCCCCCTCCTAGTCCCACCCATAGGCAGGACCTAGTCACCGGGTCAGCCCCCTTTTTTAGTATAAAGATAGGAGCGGGCCCCCTGTTCAAATTAGATCATCTTTGGAATCAAGACACGACTTTCTGCGAAAGACATCAAGATTTCCTTCTTCAAGATTCTCCCTTGTGGCTAAGGAGTAGTCACCCTGCATCCGCAGGCACCATCCTAAGAACACTGCGGTCTGCTGCAAGTCCTTCTTCACGAATCCGACAACCCAGCTCGACGAGGCCCGGCTTCCCTGGCACCTCTGACCTCTACTCACCTCTACAGCAAAGCTGAGAACTGTGAGTGCGACGAGACCTCGAGGGACCGACGATCGCCAAGACTGCACGACTTCTTTGCAACAGGCCCACCGTGTGCTCCACTGGTGAGTGCTTTGGGGTCCGAGAAGCCCCAACCCTGAGCAGCTCCAGCACCGAAGATCAGCCCTCCAGCATCTCCACGATCTGCGTGGGGCCCTTCTGCTTTTGCGTGCTCACCGCGCTGTGTGGCTACTAGCCGGCTGGCTTGTGGCCTTCTTCACGACGCCCGACGACATCACTGCTGCTTGTCTGGTTGCTCCAGACTGGCCCTTGCTTCCTTCTTCAAGAGAGGCACCCCGGACCCTCCTGGTCCACTCCAGACGCCATTTTGAGTCCACCGCGTGGGCTTGAATTTGCCAAGGCTTTGTTGCCCAATCCTGGGTCCAGCGACGCCGACAGCTTCATCCATCGTGGGACAGCTCGCTCCTCCATCCTGGTCGCCGACAACGCCTCCTGGGCCGTGAGATCTGCAAGCACAGCGTCACCCACTCACCTAGTCGAGGTGGCTACCATCCGGTGCCCTCCTGGTGCCCACTGACTACTGGCTATTAGTCTCGAACTTGGTCCCCTCTGCTTTCAGGTGTCATCTTCCTTCGATCCAGGCTTGGATCCATCGAACTTTCTTCACTGGTCGCCTGCCAGCAACTTCTTTCTTCCAGGCTCCTGGTCCGTCAACGAGGATTCCCGACGTCTTTTGAGACCTATGCAGCTGCAGCCCCTGGGCTAGGTAACTTCGGCATTTCTGTGCCCCAGCATAGCCTCACTATCCAAGGGTCAGAATCCACTTTCGTTTTCCTCCTACCAGGTCGGGTTCGCCCAAGAACACTAACTTTTTCTTTACTAGCTACCATAGACTTTGTCCCGCATCACGCGTGAGAGTGCACACTCTGCACCCGAGTCCCCTGGGTCTCCTAGAAGTAATCTAACGATTCTATAGTCAAGTCCTAGCGATTCCAAAGGCTATTAGTACTGTACTTACCTGCTAGTAATTTCGCATTCCACTTTCAGAGTATATGGTTTTCCGTGCCCCTCGGGCATTTGTATATACTGTGCTAACTTAAGTATTTTCGTAAGAGTTTTGTTTTGTGCTTAGTACCCTGTCCTCATAAAGTGTACAGGGCTGTTGTGATTCTTAATAAATATCTTGTTTATTTTCATAACACTTGTGTGGTGTCCCTTCACTTGGTGTTCAAGGGGTATATGTGTGGTAAACAGCTGGCTTAACACGCCCTCTCGAGTCTTTAGCCTTAGACTGCTCGTATCCACGCTACTAGGATAGCTGGTCTATAAGGTTGACTTACAACCAATCATCAATAAGGGTTGCTGGACTGATACATAGTGTTCACTAGAATAGTGAGCATTTGAATTTTGAATTTGAATTTTTGAATTTAAAAAATTTATATAGCGCTCTGCTACCATGCGGTTTCTTGGCGCTTTAGGATTGCGAGAGGGATGGCAGGAGCGGAGGGGGATCAGACCTTGTAGGCTTGGGAAAAAAGCAGAGTTTTAAGACCCTTCCGGAACTCTATGTAGGAGGAAGTCAATCGGAGTTCTGTCGGGAGGGAGTTCCAGAACGCAGGAGCGAGAACTGCAAATTTTGTTCCTCCGGCCTTTTTCTTGCGAAAACGGGGGATGGTTAGCAGGGCCTGATGGGAGGAGCGGAGCTCTCTGCCTGGTGAGTAGGGTTTGATGGCGGAGCAGATAAACTCCGGAGCGGTGCCCATTTTGGCCTGGAAGGTGGTGCAGCCGAGTTTGAACAGGGCACGCTCTTTCACCGGCAGCCAGTGCAGTGCCTGCATTAGGGGGGTAGCTCGATGGAATTTAGGCAGGCCGTGGATCAGGCGAGCCGCCTGGTTCTGCACAAGCTGCAATCGGCGAATGGCGTAGGCTGGGGCGCCATTGTAGATGATATTACCATAATCAAGGCGCGAGAGCACCATGGCCATCACTATGATTTTTAACGCAGGCAGGGAGAAAAAGCGAGAGATCTTCCTGATAGTTCTAAGGGAGAAGAAACAAGAAGAAACAACTGAGGAAACCTGAGAGTGAACGGAAAGTGAAGGGTTGAGGAAAATGCCAAGGGTTTTGACCTTGGGAACAGGAAGCGGGGGGACACCAAGTGAGGAAGGCCAGTGGGAGGGGGACCAGGGACTGCAACCACCTCCAGTCAAGACTAACTCCGTCTTGTCTGGATTGAGTTTGAGGTGGTTGCAGTTCATCCAGTCCTGGATGAGCAACATGACGGACTGGACGTTCTGGGAGGAGGAAGGGGAATGGGAAAGGTTGAAAATTAGCTGGAGGTCATCGGCGTAATTGAACACCGTGACCTCGAGCTGCTGTAACATAAAAATTAGAGGGTAGATGTATAAATTAAACAAAAGAGGGGAAAGTGAGGAGCCTTGGGGGACTCCACAAGCAACCCTGCGAGGAGCAGCGGTGAAGCCAGCTAGGTGAACCGCCTGAGCCCTGTCGCTCAGGAAGGATTTAAGCCAGGCGAGGGCCAGGCCCTCGATGCCCGCCGCCTTGACACGGGTGAGAAGGGTGGAATGGTCCACCGTGTCAAAAGCGGCGGACAGATCTAAAAGGATGAGGGCCTGCTGACGGTTAGTGTCGATGCCCTCGCGTAGGCTGTCCATCACTGAGGTCACCACCCTCTCGGTGGAATGGAGGGGGCGGAAGCCCGCCTGCCTGGTAGAGAGGCAGTGGTTGGCTTCCACATAGGCGCTCAGGGTGCTGGTCACGTGGGCTTCTAGAACTTTACCCAAGTAAGGCAGGAGGGAGATGGGGCGATAGTTGGAAGGGGAGGAGGGGTCTGCACCAGGTTTTTTTAGAATGGGGATGATGGCCGCGAATTTGTGAGCAGTGGGGACCGCTCCGTTGCTGAGCGAGTCGTTCAAAAGTGTGAGGGGGGGGGTGGGGCAGTTTAGGAAGATTTCTCTTAAGATGTAAGCAGGGGCAAAGTCAAGGGGGGAGCCTGACTTTACCTTGTGAAGCAGGGGGAAGAGCGTGGCCTTGGTTAAGGGGGGAATGGAAGTGAGTTTAGAGGTGATGACGGGCGGGGAAGGGTTGGTAAAAGTGGAGGAAGGGAGAGGAATGTTGGCTTTAATCTTAGCGACCTTGTCAACGAAGAAATCGTTGAGTGAGTCGCAAAGCGGTTGGGAGGGGGGAATGGAAGCCACAGCTCTATTAGACGACGCGAGTTCGTGAACTGTGGCAAAAATCTCCTTAGTTTGAGATTCCGCTGCCAGTATCCTGTTGGAATAGAACAGGGTCTTAGCATCCAGGATACCCTGCTTGTATGTCTTAAGCACGGAGAGGTAGATGGTTTTTTTTAGAGGGCAGTATTCTCTTCTCCATACACGCTCTGCTCTGCGAGCGGCCAGTTTCATAGCCTTGAGGTCAGGGGTGAACCAACGGTTAGCGGCGTGAGCTCGCTTAACCGTGATCCGCCTCAAGGGGGCGAAGTCTTCGCCAGCACGGGTCAGCCACCCATCGATCATGGCCAACTGATCCGGGGCGGCGAGGCCGGAAAGATCGGGGCAGGCGTTGGCTAGGAATGAATGGAAGGATGGCATGTCTGCCTTGCCCCATTTCCTAACCCAGGTGTTCTTGGGAAGGGAAGGTTTAGCCACTGGGGCTAAGGCAAGGGAAAAGGAAATTAAAAAATGGTCTGACCACGGACAGGGGGATATAACAGGGGAGGAGGTGGGGATGTTCAGGGTCCAAACCTGGTCGAGAGAGTGGCCATGCACATGGGTAGGACTGTGAACATGGGTAGTAAAGTTGAGGCTGGTCATTAGTTCGGTGAACTCCTTAGATTGAGAGCTTTCGGCCGGATCGTTAGGCCAAAAGTTAAGGTCACCCAGGACCAGTACAGATGAGTTATTGATGACCAGGGTTGCGAGGATGTCCTGGAGGCAAGTAACAAAGGTGGGGGTAGGGTTAGGGGGGCGATAGATAAGAACAGCAGTTAGGGGAGTGACATGGGAAGTAGAGCGAATAATCAGGCAGTCAACTTCAGGGATAGGGGGACAAGGGAGAATCTGGAAGTGAAGGTCGGTATGAGCGATAAGGGCCACTCCACCGCCTCTTCTACCCTCCGGTCGATCTGCACGAACGATGGAATATGAGGGAGGGAGTGCTGCTAAGACGTTGGGTAAGGAGTCGGCCTTAAGCCAAGTCTCTGTTATAAACAGAAGATCAGGATTGTGGGTGTCAAGGTAATCATAGAGCTCATACTGATGGCTGACAGCTGATCTGGTGTTAAGGAGCGCAGCAGTAATGTTAAAGGTAGGTTTGTGAGGGACGGGATGTGGGGAAAGAGCAGAGGAAGTGGCGCGGGACAAATTGGTGAGACTTGATATAGCAGTGGGGGCGGTAGATGGAGGGGTAGAAAAAAGGCTCAAGTGTTGCAGCAAGCTGGATGTAAATGGGCTGATGGTACCAAGCGGCGTCCAAAGGGACAGGAGGTCGGAGGAAGAGTATGTCAGCGAATGGAAATAGGGGAGTGCCCCTTGCCCCGTCCTGCCGCGGACGGGCGCAGACGGGCTGGACTCTGGCGTGACTCCGGCGCGCCTGTGGCGCGCCCGCTGCGCTCGACCGCTGCGCTGACACATGGGGGCGTTTAAATGGAGGAGCAGCGTGGGGGGAGTGGCGTGAGTGGGGTTGGGCGAACCAGCCCAACCCAAGATGGCGGCCACTAGCGCTGGGAGCCTAGCGTGGAATCAGCTGCCAGCCAGCCCCGACCGGGCCCCTAGGAAGCAAAGTGAAGGTTAAAAGTACCTGTGGATTTTCAGTACAGGTGAGTTAGAAGAAAATACGATTTTAAAAATAAATGCGCGTCACCATTTAAATCTGCGTGACAGCGCGCTAAAAGCACAGAGTACACGATCACAGCCCTCAGCTCCTGCAAGCGAGCCCACTGCCACCGGGCTGCTCGCAATCGCTGGGGAAACGTGAAGCTCACTCCTAAATGGAGGAGCAGCGTGGGGGGAGTGGCGTGAGTGGGGTTGGGCGAACCAGCCCAACCCAAGATGGCGGCCACTAGCGCTGGGAGCCTAGCGTGGAATCAGCTGCCAGCCAGCCCCGACCGGGCCCCTAGGAAGCAAAGTGAAGGTTAAAAGTACCTGTGGATTTTCAGTACAGGTGATATGCAGTGAGCACTGCATATCAGGCCACCTTCTCACAATGATAAAAGCACAGTGCTAGTGCAATGAGTGAAACAAAACTGCTATATATGTCCTCCTAGATCCAACACACAGTCTTACATCGTAGGTGCCAAGAAATATATGAGAGTACCTACATACTGCATCCGGCCGTGAAGGGCATTTACACTACGGAAGGGAGAATGCAGAGTAGTGAGTGTTGAGTAGTGAGTAGTGAGTGCAGAGTAGTGAGTAGTGAGTGCAGAGTAGTGAGTAGTGAGTGCAGAGTAGTGAGTGCAGAGTAGTGAGTGCAGAGTAGTGAGTGCAGAGTAGTGAGTGCAGAGTAGTGAGTGGTGAGTGCAGAGTAGTGAGTGCAGAGTAGTGAGTGCAAAGTAGTGAGTGCAGAGTAGTGAGTGCAGAGTAGTGAGTGCAGAGTAGTGAGTGCAGAGTAGTGAGTGGTGAGTGCAGAGTAGTGAGTGCAGAGTAGTGAGTGCAAAGTAGTGAGTGCAGAGTAGTGAGTGCAGAGTAGTGAGTGCAGAGTAGTGAGTGCAGAGTAGTGAGTGCAGAGTAGTGAGTAGTGAGTGCAGAGTAGTGAGTGCAAAGTAGTGAGTAGTGAGTGCAGAGTAGTGAGTAGTGAGTGCAGAGTAGTGCGTAGTGAGTGCAGAGTAGTGAGTAGTGAGTGCAGAGTAGTGAGTGCAGAGTAGTGAGTAGTGAGTGCACAGTAGTGAGTAGTGAGTGCAGAGTAGTGAGTAGTGAGTGCAGAGTAGTGAGTAGTGAGTGCAGAGTAGTGAGTAGTGAGTGCAGAGTAGTGAGTGCAGAGTAGTAAGTGCAGAGTGCAGAGTAGTGAGTGTAGAGTGCAGAGTAGTGAGTGCAGAGTGCAGAGTAGTGAGTGCAGAGTGCAGAGTAGTGAGTGCAGAGTGCAGAGTAGTGAGAGCAGAGTAGTGAGTGCAGAGTGCAGAGTAGTGAGTGCAGAGTGCAGAGTAGTGTGTGCAGAGTAGTGTGTGCAGAGTAGTGTGTGCAGAGTAGTGTGTGCAGAGTAGTGAGTGCAGAGTAGTGAGTGCAGAGTAGTGAGTGCAGAGTAGTGAGTAGTGAGTGCAGAGTAGTGAGTAGTGAGTGCAGAGTAGTGAGTAGTGAGTGCAGAGTGGTGAGTAGTGAGTGCAGAGTGGTGAGTAGTGAGTAGTGAGTGCAGAGTGGTGAGTAGTGAGTAGTGAGTGCAGAGTAGTGAGTAGTGAGTGCAGAGTAGTGAGTGCAGAGTAGTGAGTGCAGAGTAGTGAGTGCAGAGTAGTGAGTGCAGAGTAGTGAGTAGTGAGTGCAGAGTAGTGAGTGCAGAGTAGTGAGTGCAGAGTAGTGAGTGCAGAGTAGTGAGTAGTGAGTGCAGAGTAGTGAGTGCAGAGTAGTGAGTGCAGAGTAGTGAGTAGTGAGTGCAGAGTAGTGAGTAGTGAGTGCAGAGTAGTGAGTAGTGAGTAGTGAGTGCAGAGTAGTGAGTGCAGAGTGGTGAGTAGTGAGTAGTGAGTGCAGAGTAGTGAGTGCAGAGTAGTGAGTAGTGAGTGCAGAGTAGTGAGTGCAGAGTAGTGAGTAGTGAGTGCAGAGTAGTGAGTGCAGAGTAGTGAGTAGTGAGTGCAGAGTAGTGAGTAGTGAGTGCAGAGTAGTGAGTGCAGAGTAGTGAGTAGTGAGTGCAGAGTAGTGAGTAGTGAGTGCAGAGTAGTGAGTAGTGAGTGCAGAGTAGTGAGGGCAGAGTAGTGAGTAGTGAGTGCAGAGTAGTGAGTAGTGAGTGCAGAGTAGTGAGTGCAGAGTAGTGAGTGCAGAGTAGTGAGTGCAGAGTAGTGAGTAGTGAGTGCAGAGTAGTGAGTGCAGAGTAGTGAGTAGTGAGTGCAGAGTAGTGAGTAGTGAGTGCAGAGTAGTGAGTAGTGAGTGCAGAGTAGTGAGTGCAGAGTAGTGAGTAGTGAGTGCAGAGTAGTGAGTAGTGAGTGCAGAGTAGTGAGTAGTGAGTGCAGAGTAGTGAGTGCAGAGTAGTGAGTAGTGAGTGCAGAGTAGTGAGTAGTGAGTGCAGAGTAGTGAGTGCAGAGTAGTGAGTAGTGAGTGCAGAGTAGTGAGTAGTGAGTGCAGAGTAGTGAGTAGTGAGTGCAGAGTAGTGAGTAGTGAGTGCAGAGTAGTGTGTGCAGAGTAGTGAGTACAGAGTAGTGAGTAGTGAGTGCAGAGTAGTGAGTGCAGAGTAGTGAGTAGTGAGTGCAGAGTAGTGAGTAGTGAGTGCAGAGTAGTGAGTAGTGAGTAGTGAGTGCAGAGTAGTGAGTGCAGAGTGGTGAGTAGTGAGTAGTGAGTGCAGAGTAGTGAGTGCAGAGTAGTGAGTAGTGAGTGCAGAGTAGTGAGTGCAGAGTAGTGAGTAGTGAGTGCAGAGTAGTGAGTGCAGAGTAGTGAGTAGTGAGTGCAGAGTAGTGAGTAGTGAGTGCAGAGTAGTGAGTAGTGAGTGCAGAGTAGTGAGTGCAGAGTAGTGAGTGCAGAGTAGTGAGTGCAGAGTAGTGAGTAGTGAGTGCAGAGTAGTGAGTGCAGAGTAGTGAGTAGTGAGTGCAGAGTAGTGAGTAGTGAGTAGTGAGTGCAGAGTAGTGAGTAGTGAGTGCAGAGTAGTGAGTGCAGAGTAGTGAGTAGTGAGTGCAGAGTAGTGAGTAGTGAGTGCAGAGTAGTGAGTAGTGAGTGCAGAGTAGTGAGTAGTGAGTGCAGAGTAGTGTGTGCAGAGTAGTGAGTGCAGAGTAGTGAGTGTAGAGTAGTGAGTGCAGAGTAGTGAGTAGTGAGTGCAGAGTAGTGAGTAGTGAGTGCAGAGTAGTGAGTGCAGAGTAGTGAGTAGTGAGTGCAGAATAGTGAGTGCAGAGTAGTGAGTGCAGAGTAGTGAGTGCAGAGTAGTGAGTAGTGAGTGCAGAGTAGTGAGTGCAGAGTAGTGAGTGCAGAGTAGTGAGTGCAGAGTAGTGAGTGCAGAGTAGTGAGTGCAGAGTAGTGAATGCAGAGTAGTGAGTAGTGAGTGCAGAGTAGTGAGTAGTGAGTGCAGAGTAGTGAGTGCAGAGTAGTGAGTGCAGAGTAGTGAGTAGTGAGTGCAGAGTAGTGAGTGCAGAGTAGTGAGTAGTGAGTGCAGAGTAGTGAGTGCAGAGTAGTGAGTGCAGAGTAGTAGTGAGTAGTGAGTGCAGAGTAGTGAGTGCAGAGTAGTGAGTGCCGAGTAGTGAGTGCAGAGTAGTGAGTGCAGAGAAGTGAGTGCAGAGTAGTGAGTAGTGAGTGCAGAGTAGTGAGTAGTGAGTGCAGAGTAGTGAGTGCAGAGTAATGAGTGCAGAGTAGTGAGTGCAGAGTAGTGAATGCAGAGTAGTGAGTGCAGAGTAGTGAGTGCAGAGTAGTGAGTGCAGAGTAGTGAGTGCAGAGTAGTGAGTAGTGAGTGCAGAGTAGTGAGTAGTGAGTGCAGAATAGTGAGTAGTGAGTGCAGAGTAGTGAGTGCAGAGTAGTGAGTGCAGAGTAGTGAGTAGTGAGTGCAGAGTAGTGAGTGCAGAGTAGTGAGTGCAGAGTAGTGAGTGCAGAGTAGTGAGTAGTGAGTGCAGAGTAGTGAGTGCAGAGTAGTGAGTAGTGAGTGCAGAGTAGTGAGTAGTGAGTGCAGAGTAGTGAGTGCAGAGTAGTGAGTGCAGAGTAGTGAGTGCAGAGTAGTGAGTGCAGAGTAGGGAGTGCAGAGTAGTGAGTGCAGAGTGAGTGTGCAGAGCATTGTGTGCTGTTGAGTGCAGAGTGCTGTGTATTGGCAATGTTAATGACAATGCCATTTATTTGTGATTTAAAGAAAAAAAATGTCATGAGCAATGCCAATAGCTCTACCTTTAATGATGCCGAGACCATTGCATTGCAAATGCTTGTTACTTTTAAGGATTCACAAATGGAGAGGAGAGTCTTTCCGGAAGCTTTTGCCCAGGTTAGTTCACTCTGTTGGATCTCCCTCCTGCACCAGCAAGACACGTTCTCCTCCTCTCCTGATCCTAAGCATTTCCAAAATCTACATAGATTTACCTGAACTTGTATGTTCCATGCTGGCCAATCTAGTTATACCCTAATGGCCTGTATCATTGATGAGTTGGGTAAAGAGAGATGGGTTTTTAAACATGTCCCTTCCTCCTTATGCCATGAACATTTCCCCCCAAACACTAAATTTCGGCCCTATAATGCATCTGCGGGGGGATCATAGCCTTAAATGCTTTTAACACTGGTCTGTGTGACATTTCTCCATAAATACTATTAAGTTTTTTCAAACCCAGGGGCGTAACACAGGCCCCTGCAGCCCCCCCACGCTCCAGGGCCCCCCTCCATTTATTTATTATGACAATGATTTTATGGTGCGCACGGCACACCCCACCCGACCTCAATAAATGAAAGGGTGCACACGGCAGGGGCGTAACACATTTGTGGGGGGGGATGCTCCAGGGGCCCCCTCACTGACTTTATTTATCAGGATTTTAATGGTGCGCAACTGCTATGCAGTGCGCACACGCAGGGTCCGGCCAGGCCTCAGTCTGAGCTTCTTCAATAGTTAATGGTGCACGCCGCAGGCCCGGCCCGGCCTCTGAGGCTAAAATGGTTAGTGGGTGAGCGCGGCGCGCAGTTGCCTCCGCTGGTTTCAGGGTGGGGCAGGGGCTGGTGTCATGACTTGTGACCAATGCACTGAATTCACTACTGGTGCCGGTCATGCTAACATGCTTACGGCTTTCAGCAATTAAAAGTGCGGCGTGTGCGCCTGAGCTGAGATCCGATACCAGGTCAGACCCAGGCAGCCGCTACACTACGCTACGAAGGACCGTCCGAGGTCCGACGTCCGTCACCGACCGGCCACAATTTACATTATTACTAGCCAAGGACCCTGCCTGGCTAGCCTTGCCCAGTTGCCCTGCCAGGCCCAGTGCCTTCTCTTCTCTGCTAGTCTGCTGCTGCCTGCCAGGCCGGCTCCCGCCTACCTGAAGCTGCAGACAAGGCCAGGCCCAGCCCAGAGGTCAGGTGAGTCAGTCTGCGTCCGATTCTAAGCAGGATTGGTCGGGTCCTTGGTGTCACAGTATTTTTCAAGACCTATCTGCATCAGCAGTATGCATAACTGACAGTGATTTAAAAAAAAAAAAAACATCATTGCGTACTTTTTATTTGGTGCAAATGTCGGTTCATGACATGTAAATGTGTTTTGTGGTCGCACACAATTGTGCCATGTTGGTTCAGTTTGCATATTACAATATTATCTGGTTCGTGTAAGGACTTTGCGGAATGTATCGTTCCTTCTTTCCAAGAGGAGAAGCTGTTCTCATTGGTTCCCCCTCCCTTGCTACCCTGGTCTCTGCTAAGGTAGTAGTATTTACTTTCATTCGTTATTACTTTGCTGTTTGCATATAACTAAAATAATGCAAGATATACAAGGAATATTAGAAAGCGAAATCTAACAAAACCCCACTCCAGAGCACCAGGCCGCCGGTGCAAAGGTGAGTGTGAACTTGTAATGGATATTTCTAATCGATGAGTGTTTAAGCACTTACTAAAGTGTGCGCTTCACCCGGCCCCTTTTAGCTTCCTTTCCAAGTAACTCCCGACTCCCACGAGGCCGCAAAGAACGGTCTGCAGTTCGTCACAATCCGGAAGATTTGATATACACATTATAGTCTTCTGGTATTACCTCAACAATTCCAAAGTGTCACTTGAAAATGTAAAATTTTTAAAGTGACACATAAATAAACAATTGACATTTTAATTGGCTATAGTGCAGGTTTTCAGTTTGCAAGATGCTGAAAAAAAAGAGAATGGAACACACAGCAGAAAAGAGGGATCAGGCAGACAAAGAGGCAGAGTAAAAAGAGGAGGCGTAGGGGATACCACAATAAGGAATATAAAGGGGAGAAGTAGACTAAGGAGTTAATGTCCTATTAGGCGGAAAAAACTAACACTATTACTAAAAGCCCTAAAAGAAAGAATGAAATGCAAGAGGGAAAAATGTAACACATGCTACCTAAAATAAAGAAGAGTGTGCAGGAAGGAAGAAAGAAGGGGAAAACAAAAAGGGAATCCTAGATATGGTGAAAAACAATTGAAAGGAAATACATACTCAAGAAAAAGAGGAATTGAAGAAAAAAGGTAAAACAACATAAGTAAAACAATTTCATAGTGAAAACTTAGAACATGTAGGGGTGTAACACAGGCCCTGCAGCCCCCGCGGTGCTGGGGGCCCCGTGCTCCAGGGTCCCAACTGCGGCGACGCAGCCAGCAACCACTTAGCCCTCCACACATCCGATCCATCTCAGGTGCTGGTAGTTACGTAACTTACGCTACGCTTGACATACTTGCAAGTCCGGCCCGCCTCATCATAAATTAAATGGTGCGCAATTCAAAGTGCGTGTGAGGTGAGGCAGCTGAGAGGGTCCGTGCGGCCGAGGACGGACTGGTGCGGCCTTAAATGTAATTATTGTCAATGCTAACCATGCCTGGTCTTCTGAAGCCCGCTGGCGCCTGCCACTGAAGCTGCAGGCAAGGCCTCAGGTACCACTGCTTACTCTTAAACAAGCATTGGCATGGCCAATAGGTCTCGACAATGCAAGAACTATTGGTTTTGTCAATATGTTTTACCCTGTTGTACACCAACTTGGCAGCTGTATAGCATGTCTAAAAGATAGTTCGCGGCGTAAAGAAGACTGGTGTGGCGGGAGTGTCGTAAAGCAGAGTGTCATGGAGTAGAGTGGGCTGTTATGGAGTGGCGTAGAGTCATCGAGTGGTGTAGAGTAGAGGTGAGTGGAGTATCATGGAGTTGCTTATGGTGGACTTGCATAGTGTTGTGGAGAGTCATGGAGGTAGTCGAGTGTCGTAGATGGGAAGGGTGTAGAGTGTATTGGAGTGTCATATAGTTGAGTTTTGTAGAGTGAAGCAGAGTGCCATAGAGTTGAGTGGCACAGAGTGTTGTGGAATGGTGTGGCATAGAGTGTGTTGCCAAGACTGGAGTACAGTGTTATAGAGTGGTGTAGAGAGGAGTAGATTGTTGTAGAGTGGCATAGAGAGGAGTAGTGTAGTAGAATGAAATGGCATAAAGTGGAGTATTGGAGTGGCATAGAGTATCAGAGTGGAATGGCATGGAGTATAGTGGACTTAGAGTGGAATAGTGGAGTAAACTGGAGTGTACTGTAGAACATAGTGGAGTAAAATGGCATGAATTCGCGTAGAGGGAGTAGCATAGAGCATCGTAGAGTGGAGCAGTGTCGCAGAGTGGCACAGAGTGGATTAGAGCATCATAAAGTGGAGTGTTGTAGAGTGGATTAGAGTGTCCTAGAATGAAGAGTAGACTGGCATAGAGTGCATTGGTTTTGAGTAAAGTGGCATACAGTGCATTGGTGTAGAGTGGTGCAGTATGGAGTAGAGTGGAGTGGTGCAGAGTAGAGTGCAATGGCATAGAGTGGAATGGTGCAGGTAGTGTCATAGAGTGGCATAGAGTGGAGAAGAGCGTCAAAGAGTGGAGTGTTGCAGAGCGGAGTAAAGTGGCCTAGAGTGAAGTGGCATTAAGTACACTGGTGCAGAGCAGATTGGCATACATACGGCCTGCCTCATAAATTAAATGGGGCGCTTCTGAGCCTCTCAATAGTGAAGATGGGTTGGCTCTCTCTCCTGTTTACCAGCCCAGCATCATCGTATTTGTTGTAGCACATTCTGATGACCAAGTTATAGATAGAGCTACACAACTATAGGAGCAGCAATGACATGTTATGTTTATATAATGCATTCTATGGAAAATATAGCCCACTGCCCAAATGCCATGTCTGTGCTTTGTTAGATTGAAGCAAAATGTTCTATTTATTGTGTTGTGTTGGAAGTTTGTGTGTGTTCAATGCTATTGAAAAGTGCTCTTCAAGGCCACATATGCATACAGCTGTATAGTATATCTGCGCTATGTGGGGTGTTTGCAAGGTCTGTCCAGTGTGTTCTGTTCGATGCTTGCGTGTGTTTTAAACTACTTACAATGCTCTTCGGAGCTGCCATCCATCTATATGGTATTTCTGAGCTATGTGCTATATAAGCTCTAGCCAGTGTGCACTATTACATGTCTGTGGTGATGTACAATATTCAAAAGTGTTGTTGAGGGCTACAATGCAACGCAATAGTCAGCTGTACGCTCTATCTGAGGTTCACAGTCAACATACCTTTGTAAACTGGTTACCAAAGCTTCATTTTTTTCTGGTTCCAGTACCTCCTGGGACCCCACTCTGCCTATTCCTTGCATTTGAAATTTACATTTACTGCTGTAGTGTGAGAATGCATTTAATGAAAATGAATATAAAGTAGGGTAGCTAAAAGAAAAATGCGACCCATGTGTTTAAAGAGCCTGGAAATACCTTATCTTGGCACTACATAGGGTTATAAATAAAAAAGTATGTATTCATTTTTAATATGACTTTTCTTTTTTTGTTACCTTTAATTATCAGTCCTGGATCTCATCATTCAGGCAGCCCTAGAACACAATTAAAGTGCAATCTATTTGCATTTGCTGTTTGAAGTATGCACAGATGAGTGCTGAAAATACGGCTTTAGATGACTGCTTATTTTGGTCGGTGGAACAAAGTGGTAGGTGGTGGGATGGGCCGCTGGGGGGGCCCCTTCATTGCGCTTTGCAGGAGGGCCCCCTCAAGTTTCGTTACGCCACTGAGTAGAAGGATCAGCCAATACATCCATCAACTTGCTTTGCAGCCAATGATAGAATAAGGGTACCAGTTTCAATTCTGGTCACCTAGTCTCATCTATCAAGTGACTAAGAGCCTGATTTAAAGTTTGGTGGACGGGTTACTCTGTCACAAATGTGATGGATATCCTGTTTGTCGTATTATAAGGCTATTATATCCTATGGCACTTGTAATATGGAGAACGGGATATCCATCACGTTTGATACGGAGTAACCTATCTGTCAAACTCTCAATCAGGCCTAAATATGGTAATTTAACTTAAGAAATCTCAGTAACTAAAGAAAGAGTGTGTGTTTTTCTATCATACACTTTAGACACCTGATCACCAAGTGCAGAGTAGTGAGTGCAGAGTAGTGAGTGCAGAGTAGTGAGTAGTGAGTGCAGAGTAGTGAGTGCAAAGTAGTGAGTAGTGAGTGCAGAGTAGTGAGTAGTGAGTGCAGAGTAGTGCGTAGTGAGTGCAGAGTAGTGAGTAGTGAGTGCAGAGTAGTGAGTGCAGAGTAGTGAGTAGTGAGTGCACAGTAGTGAGTAGTGAGTGCAGAGTAGTGAGTAGTGAGTGCAGAGTAGTGAGTAGTGAGTGCAGAGTAGTGAGTAGTGAGTGCAGAGTAGTGAGTGCAGAGTAGTAAGTGCAGAGTGCAGAGTAGTGAGTGTAGAGTGCAGAGTAGTGAGTGCAGAGTGCAGAGTAGTGAGTGCAGAGTGCAGAGTAGTGAGTGCAGAGTGCAGAGTAGTGAGAGCAGAGTAGTGAGTGCAGAGTGCAGAGTAGTGAGTGCAGAGTGCAGAGTAGTGTGTGCAGAGTAGTGTGTGCAGAGTAGTGTGTGCAGAGTAGTGTGTGCAGAGTAGTGAGTGCAGAGTAGTGAGTGCAGAGTAGTGAGTGCAGAGTAGTGAGTAGTGAGTGCAGAGTAGTGAGTAGTGAGTGCAGAGTAGTGAGTAGTGAGTGCAGAGTGGTGAGTAGTGAGTGCAGAGTGGTGAGTAGTGAGTAGTGAGTGCAGAGTGGTGAGTAGTGAGTAGTGAGTGCAGAGTAGTGAGTAGTGAGTGCAGAGTAGTGAGTGCAGAGTAGTGAGTGCAGAGTAGTGAGTGCAGAGTAGTGAGTGCAGAGTAGTGAGTAGTGAGTGCAGAGTAGTGAGTGCAGAGTAGTGAGTGCAGAGTAGTGAGTGCAGAGTAGTGAGTAGTGAGTGCAGAGTAGTGAGTGCAGAGTAGTGAGTGCAGAGTAGTGAGTAGTGAGTGCAGAGTAGTGAGTAGTGAGTGCAGAGTAGTGAGTAGTGAGTAGTGAGTGCAGAGTAGTGAGTGCAGAGTGGTGAGTAGTGAGTAGTGAGTGCAGAGTAGTGAGTGCAGAGTAGTGAGTAGTGAGTGCAGAGTAGTGAGTGCAGAGTAGTGAGTAGTGAGTGCAGAGTAGTGAGTGCAGAGTAGTGAGTAGTGAGTGCAGAGTAGTGAGTAGTGAGTGCAGAGTAGTGAGTAGTGAGTGCAGAGTAGTGAGTAGTGAGTGCAGAGTAGTGAGGGCAGAGTAGTGAGTAGTGAGTGCAGAGTAGTGAGTAGTGAGTGCAGAGTAGTGAGTGCAGAGTAGTGAGTGCAGAGTAGTGAGTGCAGAGTAGTGAGTAGTGAGTGCAGAGTAGTGAGTGCAGAGTAGTGAGTAGTGAGTGCAGAGTAGTGAGTAGTGAGTGCAGAGTAGTGAGTAGTGAGTGCAGAGTAGTGAGTGCAGAGTAGTGAGTAGTGAGTGCAGAGTAGTGAGTAGTGAGTGCAGAGTAGTGAGTAGTGAGTGCAGAGTAGTGAGTGCAGAGTAGTGAGTAGTGAGTGCAGAGTAGTGAGTAGTGAGTGCAGAGTAGTGAGTGCAGAGTAGTGAGTAGTGAGTGCAGAGTAGTGAGTAGTGAGTGCAGAGTAGTGAGTAGTGAGTGCAGAGTAGTGAGTAGTGAGTGCAGAGTAGTGTGTGCAGAGTAGTGAGTGCAGAGTAGTGAGTAGTGAGTGCAGAGTAGTGAGTGCAGAGTAGTGAGTAGTGAGTGCAGAGTAGTGAGTAGTGAGTGCAGAGTAGTGAGTAGTGAGTAGTGAGTGCAGAGTAGTGAGTGCAGAGTGGTGAGTAGTGAGTAGTGAGTGCAGAGTAGTGAGTGCAGAGTAGTGAGTAGTGAGTGCAGAGTAGTGAGTGCAGAGTAGTGAGTAGTGAGTGCAGAGTAGTGAGTGCAGAGTAGTGAGTAGTGAGTGCAGAGTAGTGAGTAGTGAGTGCAGAGTAGTGAGTAGTGAGTGCAGAGTAGTGAGTGCAGAGTAGTGAGTGCAGAGTAGTGAGTGCAGAGTAGTGAGTGCAGAGTAGTGAGTAGTGAGTGCAGAGTAGTGAGTGCAGAGTAGTGAGTAGTGAGTGCAGAGTAGTGAGTAGTGAGTAGTGAGTGCAGAGTAGTGAGTAGTGAGTGCAGAGTAGTGAGTGCAGAGTAGTGAGTAGTGAGTGCAGAGTAGTGAGTAGTGAGTGCAGAGTAGTGAGTAGTGAGTGCAGAGTAGTGAGTAGTGAGTGCAGAGTAGTGTGTGCAGAGTAGTGAGTGCAGAGTAGTGAGTGTAGAGTAGTGAGTGCAGAGTAGTGAGTAGTGAGTGCAGAGTAGTGAGTAGTGAGTGCAGAGTAGTGAGTGCAGAGTAGTGAGTAGTGAGTGCAGAATAGTGAGTGCAGAGTAGTGAGTGCAGAGTAGTGAGTGCAGAGTAGTGAGTAGTGAGTGCAGAGTAGTGAGTGCAGAGTAGTGAGTGCAGAGTAGTGAGTGCAGAGTAGTGAGTGCAGAGTAGTGAGTGCAGAGTAGTGAATGCAGAGTAGTGAGTAGTGAGTGCAGAGTAGTGAGTAGTGAGTGCAGAGTAGTGAGTGCAGAGTAGTGAGTGCAGAGTAGTGAGTAGTGAGTGCAGAGTAGTGAGTGCAGAGTAGTGAGTAGTGAGTGCAGAGTAGTGAGTGCAGAGTAGTGAGTGCAGAGTAGTAGTGAGTAGTGAGTGCAGAGTAGTGAGTGCAGAGTAGTGAGTGCCGAGTAGTGAGTGCAGAGTAGTGAGTGCAGAGAAGTGAGTGCAGAGTAGTGAGTAGTGAGTGCAGAGTAGTGAGTAGTGAGTGCAGAGTAGTGAGTGCAGAGTAATGAGTGCAGAGTAGTGAGTGCAGAGTAGTGAATGCAGAGTAGTGAGTGCAGAGTAGTGAGTGCAGAGTAGTGAGTGCAGAGTAGTGAGTGCAGAGTAGTGAGTAGTGAGTGCAGAGTAGTGAGTAGTGAGTGCAGAATAGTGAGTAGTGAGTGCAGAGTAGTGAGTGCAGAGTAGTGAGTGCAGAGTAGTGAGTAGTGAGTGCAGAGTAGTGAGTGCAGAGTAGTGAGTGCAGAGTAGTGAGTGCAGAGTAGTGAGTAGTGAGTGCAGAGTAGTGAGTGCAGAGTAGTGAGTAGTGAGTGCAGAGTAGTGAGTAGTGAGTGCAGAGTAGTGAGTGCAGAGTAGTGAGTGCAGAGTAGTGAGTGCAGAGTAGTGAGTGCAGAGTAGGGAGTGCAGAGTAGTGAGTGCAGAGTGAGTGTGCAGAGCATTGTGTGCTGTTGAGTGCAGAGTGCTGTGTATTGGCAATGTTAATGACAATGCCATTTATTTGTGATTTAAAGAAAAAAAATGTCATGAGCAATGCCAATAGCTCTACCTTTAATGATGCCGAGACCATTGCATTGCAAATGCTTGTTACTTTTAAGGATTCACAAATGGAGAGGAGAGTCTTTCCGGAAGCTTTTGCCCAGGTTAGTTCACTCTGTTGGATCTCCCTCCTGCACCAGCAAGACACGTTCTCCTCCTCTCCTGATCCTAAGCATTTCCAAAATCTACATAGATTTACCTGAACTTGTATGTTCCATGCTGGCCAATCTAGTTATACCCTAATGGCCTGTATCATTGATGAGTTGGGTAAAGAGAGATGGGTTTTTAAACATGTCCCTTCCTCCTTATGCCATGAACATTTCCCCCCAAACACTAAATTTCGGCCCTATAATGCATCTGCGGGGGGATCATAGCCTTAAATGCTTTTAACACTGGTCTGTGTGACATTTCTCCATAAATACTATTAAGTTTTTTCAAACCCAGGGGCGTAACACAGGCCCCTGCAGCCCCCCCACGCTCCAGGGCCCCCCTCCATTTATTTATTATGACAATGATTTTATGGTGCGCACGGCACACCCCACCCGACCTCAATAAATGAAAGGGTGCACACGGCAGGGGCGTAACACATTTGTGGGGGGGGATGCTCCAGGGGCCCCCTCACTGACTTTATTTATCAGGATTTTAATGGTGCGCAACTGCTATGCAGTGCGCACACGCAGGGTCCGGCCAGGCCTCAGTCTGAGCTTCTTCAATAGTTAATGGTGCACGCCGCAGGCCCGGCCCGGCCTCTGAGGCTAAAATGGTTAGTGGGTGAGCGCGGCGCGCAGTTGCCTCCGCTGGTTTCAGGGTGGGGCAGGGGCTGGTGTCATGACTTGTGACCAATGCACTGAATTCACTACTGGTGCCGGTCATGCTAACATGCTTACGGCTTTCAGCAATTAAAAGTGCGGCGTGTGCGCCTGAGCTGAGATCCGATACCAGGTCAGACCCAGGCAGCCGCTACACTACGCTACGAAGGACCGTCCGAGGTCCGACGTCCGTCACCGACCGGCCACAATTTACATTATTACTAGCCAAGGACCCTGCCTGGCTAGCCTTGCCCAGTTGCCCTGCCAGGCCCAGTGCCTTCTCTTCTCTGCTAGTCTGCTGCTGCCTGCCAGGCCGGCTCCCGCCTACCTGAAGCTGCAGACAAGGCCAGGCCCAGCCCAGAGGTCAGGTGAGTCAGTCTGCGTCCGATTCTAAGCAGGATTGGTCGGGTCCTTGGTGTCACAGTATTTTTCAAGACCTATCTGCATCAGCAGTATGCATAACTGACAGTGATTTAAAAAAAAAAAAAACATCATTGCGTACTTTTTATTTGGTGCAAATGTCGGTTCATGACATGTAAATGTGTTTTGTGGTCGCACACAATTGTGCCATGTTGGTTCAGTTTGCATATTACAATATTATCTGGTTCGTGTAAGGACTTTGCGGAATGTATCGTTCCTTCTTTCCAAGAGGAGAAGCTGTTCTCATTGGTTCCCCCTCCCTTGCTACCCTGGTCTCTGCTAAGGTAGTAGTATTTACTTTCATTCGTTATTACTTTGCTGTTTGCATATAACTAAAATAATGCAAGATATACAAGGAATATTAGAAAGCGAAATCTAACAAAACCCCACTCCAGAGCACCAGGCCGCCGGTGCAAAGGTGAGTGTGAACTTGTAATGGATATTTCTAATCGATGAGTGTTTAAGCACTTACTAAAGTGTGCGCTTCACCCGGCCCCTTTTAGCTTCCTTTCCAAGTAACTCCCGACTCCCACGAGGCCGCAAAGAACGGTCTGCAGTTCGTCACAATCCGGAAGATTTGATATACACATTATAGTCTTCTGGTATTACCTCAACAATTCCAAAGTGTCACTTGAAAATGTAAAATTTTTAAAGTGACACATAAATAAACAATTGACATTTTAATTGGCTATAGTGCAGGTTTTCAGTTTGCAAGATGCTGAAAAAAAAGAGAATGGAACACACAGCAGAAAAGAGGGATCAGGCAGACAAAGAGGCAGAGTAAAAAGAGGAGGCGTAGGGGATACCACAATAAGGAATATAAAGGGGAGAAGTAGACTAAGGAGTTAATGTCCTATTAGGCGGAAAAAACTAACACTATTACTAAAAGCCCTAAAAGAAAGAATGAAATGCAAGAGGGAAAAATGTAACACATGCTACCTAAAATAAAGAAGAGTGTGCAGGAAGGAAGAAAGAAGGGGAAAACAAAAAGGGAATCCTAGATATGGTGAAAACAATTGAAAGGAAATACATACTCAAGAAAAAGAGGAATTGGAAGAAAAAAGGTAAAACAACATAAGTAAAACAATTTCATAGTGAAAACTTAGAACATGTAGGGGTGTAACACAGGCCCTGCAGCCCCCGCGGTGCTGGGGGCCCCGTGCTCCAGGGTCCCAACTGCGGCGACGCAGCCAGCAACCACTTAGCCCTCCACACATCCGATCCATCTCAGGTGCTGGTAGTTACGTAACTTACGCTACGCTTGACATACTTGCAAGTCCGG
This sequence comes from Lissotriton vulgaris, assembly GCF_964263255.1. Taxonomy (NCBI): domain Eukaryota; kingdom Metazoa; phylum Chordata; class Amphibia; order Caudata; family Salamandridae; genus Lissotriton; species Lissotriton vulgaris. Next base: position 28,048 of record NW_028242803.1, read on the forward strand.
CCCGCCTCATCATAAATTAAATGGTGCGCAATTCAAAGTGCGTGTGAGGTGAGGCAGCTGAGAGGGTCCGTGCGGCCGAGGACGGACTGGTGCGGCCTTAAATGTAATTATTGTCAATGCTAACCATGCCTGGTCTTCTGAAGCCCGCTGGCGCCTGCCACTGAAGCTGCAGGCAAGGCCTCAGGTACCACTGCTTACTCTTAAACAAGCATTGGCATGGCCAATAGGTCTCGACAATGCAAGAACTATTGGTTTTGTCAATATGTTTTACCCTGTTGTACACCAACTTGGCAGCTGTATAGCATGTCTAAAAGATAGTTCGCGGCGTAAAGAAGACTGGTGTGGCGGGAGTGTCGTAAAGCAGAGTGTCATGGAGTAGAGTGGGCTGTTATGGAGTGGCGTAGAGTCATCGAGTGGTGTAGAGTAGAGGTGAGTGGAGTATCATGGAGTTGCTTATGGTGGACTTGCATAGTGTTGTGGAGAGTCATGGAGGTAGTCGAGTGTCGTAGATGGGAAGGGTGTAGAGTGTATTGGAGTGTCATATAGTTGAGTTTTGTAGAGTGAAGCAGAGTGCCATAGAGTTGAGTGGCACAGAGTGTTGTGGAATGGTGTGGCATAGAGTGTGTTGCCAAGACTGGAGTACAGTGTTATAGAGTGGTGTAGAGAGGAGTAGATTGTTGTAGAGTGGCATAGAGAGGAGTAGTGTAGTAGAATGAAATGGCATAAAGTGGAGTATTGGAGTGGCATAGAGTATCAGAGTGGAATGGCATGGAGTATAGTGGACTTAGAGTGGAATAGTGGAGTAAACTGGAGTGTACTGTAGAACATAGTGGAGTAAAATGGCATGAATTCGCGTAGAGGGAGTAGCATAGAGCATCGTAGAGTGGAGCAGTGTCGCAGAGTGGCACAGAGTGGATTAGAGCATCATAAAGTGGAGTGTTGTAGAGTGGATTAGAGTGTCCTAGAATGAAGAGTAGACTGGCATAGAGTGCATTGGTTTTGAGTAAAGTGGCATACAGTGCATTGGTGTAGAGTGGTGCAGTATGGAGTAGAGTGGAGTGGTGCAGAGTAGAGTGCAATGGCATAGAGTGGAATGGTGCAGGTAGTGTCATAGAGTGGCATAGAGTGGAGAAGAGCGTCAAAGAGTGGAGTGTTGCAGAGCGGAGTAAAGTGGCCTAGAGTGAAGTGGCATTAAGTACACTGGTGCAGAGCAGATTGGCATACATACGGCCTGCCTCATAAATTAAATGGGGCGCTTCTGAGCCTCTCAATAGTGAAGATGGGTTGGCTCTCTCTCCTGTTTACCAGCCCAGCATCATCGTATTTGTTGTAGCACATTCTGATGACCAAGTTATAGATAGAGCTACACAACTATAGGAGCAGCAATGACATGTTATGTTTATATAATGCATTCTATGGAAAATATAGCCCACTGCCCAAATGCCATGTCTGTGCTTTGTTAGATTGAAGCAAAATGTTCTATTTATTGTGTTGTGTTGGAAGTTTGTGTGTGTTCAATGCTATTGAAAAGTGCTCTTCAAGGCCACATATGCATACAGCTGTATAGTATATCTGCGCTATGTGGGGTGTTTGCAAGGTCTGTCCAGTGTGTTCTGTTCGATGCTTGCGTGTGTTTTAAACTACTTACAATGCTCTTCGGAGCTGCCATCCATCTATATGGTATTTCTGAGCTATGTGCTATATAAGCTCTAGCCAGTGTGCACTATTACATGTCTGTGGTGATGTACAATATTCAAAAGTGTTGTTGAGGGCTACAATGCAACGCAATAGTCAGCTGTACGCTCTATCTGAGGTTCACAGTCAACATACCTTTGTAAACTGGTTACCAAAGCTTCATTTTTTTCTGGTTCCAGTACCTCCTGGGACCCCACTCTGCCTATTCCTTGCATTTGAAATTTACATTTACTGCTGTAGTGTGAGAATGCATTTAATGAAAATGAATATAAAGTAGGGTAGCTAAAAGAAAAATGCGACCCATGTGTTTAAAGAGCCTGGAAATACCTTATCTTGGCACTACATAGGGTTATAAATAAAAAAGTATGTATTCATTTTTAATATGACTTTTCTTTTTTTGTTACCTTTAATTATCAGTCCTGGATCTCATCATTCAGGCAGCCCTAGAACACAATTAAAGTGCAATCTATTTGCATTTGCTGTTTGAAGTATGCACAGATGAGTGCTGAAAATACGGCTTTAGATGACTGCTTATTTTGGTCGGTGGAACAAAGTGGTAGGTGGTGGGATGGGCCGCTGGGGGGGCCCCTTCATTGCGCTTTGCAGGAGGGCCCCCTCAAGTTTCGTTACGCCACTGAGTAGAAGGATCAGCCAATACATCCATCAACTTGCTTTGCAGCCAATGATAGAATAAGGGTACCAGTTTCAATTCTGGTCACCTAGTCTCATCTATCAAGTGACTAAGAGCCTGATTTAAAGTTTGGTGGACGGGTTACTCTGTCACAAATGTGATGGATATCCTGTTTGTCGTATTATAAGGCTATTATATCCTATGGCACTTGTAATATGGAGAACGGGATATCCATCACGTTTGATACGGAGTAACCTATCTGTCAAACTCTCAATCAGGCCTAAATATGGTAATTTAACTTAAGAAATCTCAGTAACTAAAGAAAGAGTGTGTGTTTTTCTATCATACACTTTAGACACCTGATCACCAAGGGCAGAAAAATTAAAAAGCAAAGGATTATGTCTCTCTTCCAACAGAGTACTCTAATTTGCTGCATTCCCATTCAGAATGTCAAAGCAAAAGCTGCCAACAGTTCATTAAGATTGCCTAGGGAAGACTCTATTGAGTAAGTTGGTACTCAGGTATCCACAATTGTCATTGCCTCTTAGAACATGTGAGTTCATAGCATGCTGGGAATGGCAATTCAGTTTTGGAACACTGCCACATGGCACATTCTCTGTATGAGCACAGCCTCAGTCCAGACAGTGCCCAAAATTTGAGATAACCTCCAGCTTTTCCCTTCCCTGGAAGAGTCACAGCAAAGAGTTGTTCAGGAGTGTCACTCCCCCAGAAAATCCAGTACCAAGCTTTAAATAATGGTCACTCACCCCGCTTCCTGACTGTGCTTACATTGCTCTGGTTCCTCTTATTGGGCCCGTTTTTTCCTTCACATGTAAAATGGAATTGCAACACAATAGATTAGCAACATTAGTAGAGATAAGGGTATTTGAATATTCCAAGAGGCATTCGTCAACATCAGTAGATTCTGAAGAGATTGTTTTTGGGTCCTTCCTACATTGCAGGTTTGTGTTGAAGAGAGTGAATTCCTTAGGAAAAGAGTTTCACATTTTAAGTAATTGGGCAAAAAGGCCTGGCACAGAGTTTTAAGAGCTTCTTTGTTTTTGGAGTTTTGAATATGAGGTGAAATTTACTTCCAGTGTCTCTTGCTCCGAATTTATGCAAGGCGTATTCGTGAAATGTTATTTCAAATATCCTGGAGGAGAGGAAGCCAAGGACAGGTCTAGTTGGCTGCCAACACCATTGAGACGGCTGCTACATGCCGCGCGCGTGGTGGCTTAAAAAGCACTTAGGTGCTTGCAGCCTCTAGATGGGCCTTTTCAAATCTTCTGCAAGAGGAAAATCCTGGATATGGAAATGGCACCTTTCATAAAGTTTGTGCAGCTTGATGACGTATAGGGCACTTTGGTGCCGTGCTGCCCATTCTGCATCTGAATGAGATTTTTTTAAGCTAATCACAAGACATTTTTGTCAGGTCCTCATTCTCTGTCACAAATAGGATGTCTTTGTCTGTTCACACCTGTGCTACATGGTGAATGTTCTGGTGCTTTGGTACTCTGCTCCAACTCAACTGGTTTTGCAAAACTCCTGCAAAGAAGAAGTCCAAGGAGAGCTTCACTGTTTGTCATTGAGGTGTGGTGATGAGACATGTGATCCACGTTTGGTGTGGTAACTTATGTAGCACTTCAGTCCTAGTCTTAAAAATCGTACTTCACTTAAAATAAATGCTCATGTGTGCTAGTACTGGCTTACATCCAAATAACAGACTAACATGTCCACCGCTCAAATTAATTTTGTATTTCCCTATACTAATTTACCACTAATCCTTTTTTGGGTTCCGGAGTAGCGTGTTACTTGCCAAAAAGCTCTTGAACACCTAATCAGGAGTAGCAAGTGCTATATAAATGCAAACTCTTTCCTCTTCTGTCCCTTCACTATCCTTTTCAATCCAAATAACAGACTAACATGTCCACTGCTCAAATTAATTTCATATTTCCCAATACTAATTCACCACCAATCCTTTCAGGGTTCCGGAGAAGTATGCTACTTGCCGAAAAAAGCGCTTCAACATCTCATCAGGCATAGTAAGCGCTATATAAATACAAACTCTTCCATCTTCTATTGTATTGTATTGTATTCAAACTTATAGAGGACACTGTAACCCTACGGGCATCCTGGCCCTGTGGTACATTTTCACTGTCACCATAGTTCCGTAATCAGCATGTTGCTAGACTAAGCCTGTACTCTAGGAAATAGCCAGGTTTTTACTTTCCCCCTGCACTTCAGCAGATTCTGCGACTGTCTCAGGTCAGCTGGAAGACCATTCCAAAGGGGTGCTGCCGCATAGCTGAAAGCTCTTCCGCCTGATTTAGCTCTCTTAATCTTGGGTATATTCACCAGGTTGGCCGAAGAGGAACGGAGGCTGCGGATGGGAGTATACCAGCTGAACTTAGACTGCAGAGGTGTGGGACCCATCCCGTGCAGTGCCTCAAAGACAATGCAGAGTGATTTGAATTGTATCCTGTGGAATACAGGGAAACAGTGCAGCTCCGCCAGCCCCAGAGATGTAGATGACCGTTGTGGTCTTGATAAAGCCAGCTTAGCCACCACCGTCTGGATTCTCTGGAGTCTCCCAATCAAGTACCTTGGGGACTCCGACAGTAGCACATTGCCATAGTCAAGCCAACTCAGAACGACGATCCTTACTAATTGTGCTCATACCTGATTTGGGAGTAGCGCGAGAATCTTCCGGAGAACCCTGATGAGCGAAAAGCTGCTTCCCACAATTTTATTAACTTGAGTTTCGAGGTTCAGCTTGTCATTAAACCTGACCCCAAGATTACGTACCGCTGTAGCGGGTAACAAGGGTGTCTCCGTGGGGATGGGCCAGAAGCCCAGTGGAAGAGAGCAAGGGACTTTACCTGCTGCACAGCAGAGTATCTCAGTTTTCGCGCTATTAAATTGCAAGGAGTTGTTTTTCAACCAGTACACTGTTTCTTGCATACATGCATGACCATTTTCCAGAGAGACCGCTTGGTCTCCTTCCAGTGACAAGATGAGCTGTGTATCATCAGCATAGTTTACCAAGCTGACCCCGTATAATTTAATGATCACAATCAGGGGACTCATATAGACGTTAAACAGCATTGGGCTAATTGCCGAGCCCTGGGGGACCCCATGCCTAATCTGGGCAAAATCCGAATGGTAGGGGGTACAAGCCACCGCCTGACGTCTATTTGTCAGGTAAGATCGAAACCATTCCGGGGCTACTCCCACCACCCCTACTGTCTTCAACCTTGCTAGGAAAACTGTGTGGTTGACCTTGTCGAATGTGGTAGACAGGTCCAGGAAAATCAGTATAGCTGATTGTCCCCTGTCTGCTCGTATTCCAAGATCGTCCAGGACGGTCACCAGAGTTGTCTCCGTCCCATGGCCTAGGCGGAACCCAAACTTCACATCCTCCAGCTTGTTATTGAACTCCAAAAACTGGGAGAGTGCCCTACTGACCAGGGGCTCTATGATCTTTACTGGGTAGGGGAGGAGGGATATGGGTCTGTAGCTCTCAGGGCATGCTGGATTAAGCACAGATTTTTTCAACAGAGGTGTTAATACAACTTGCTTCCAGAGTCAGAGTCAGAGTCAAAAATACTTTATTCGATTATTTTAAAATCATAAAAATATACTACACACACAATTATGCAAAAATACACATACATACACAATGCAAATCAATTATAAACAATTATTAAAAAACAGTTAAAAACAATTGGGTAGGAAAAAGTCAAAAGCGATTAAAACATTAAGAATAATTCATATACCCTAAAACCATTATATTAGAATTATAAGTAGTTTTATTTACCATGTTACTTCATCCTGAAAGCTTGATCACAACAGGGAGAAAATAAATGAACAACTCTTAACAGAATAAAATTAAATCTAAACTTGGGCTACTCCAGAATACATTCCATCGATGGAATATTCAACAATCTATGCCGTTTAGCACGCATCGATGCTACCAAGAAATTAGCAACCCCGAACATCACAATAGGGGTCTCCATGAGTTGTAAGAACAACAATGCGGGTTTCACTTGCTTAAATCCCTTGTCCCTCAGAAGTGGTAGGATATATTTTTTCCTTCCCTCAACAAAAAAGGGACAAAAAAAGACAAAGTGTATCAGGTCTTGATCAGTGAAAGCATCACATTTACAAGGAGCATTATCCCTAGGCGCATTCCATTTCAGATATTCACCCAATAAAAGATGCATCTGGTTAAAACGGAATTTCGTCAATAGCCATCGATGATATGGCCTGTTCACTACAATCAAATAAGGCTGAATAGTCATAGTTGATATTACTGTGTAGTGTGCCCTTACTGTAGTTTTCTCGATTTCCTGGGTTTCACGATGGATATTTCTGTAATTCATAAATTGGACTTTTATCCATGTGACATCATCTTTGCACAGGCTTTCGGGGTTAAAATATAATTCCGGGCGGCCCAATTGTGTAGCTACGGTTTTAATATGTTTCAACCATTTTATGTCTTTGGCTCTATCTCTCCCCATGCAATCGCTGATGATTTTACGATTTAAAGTCAGACTAGGATTCAGCCATAATTTCACCCAAAGAAGTAGTGGGGCCATATTAAGTGCATCCTCGATGTGGCCTATTCCTAGTTCTGTGTGAACAGAAAAAGAGGGAGTAGACTGTGGTAGACCCAATAGAGAACGCATGGATTTGTTCTCTTCTTTCTGTATAGGGGTAAGATCCTTATAGCCCCAAATTCCAGCCCCATATCTTGCTAGGGCCAAAGTTTTCGCTCTATACAGGGTAAGTATGGCTTCTGTAGGTTTCCCTCCCAGTCTTTTAGCGAAACTCAGTATGGCTGCAAACGACCTGCGCACGGCCATCGCTTTATTTGCAATCTGGGGAGTACAGGTGCCCAAGTCATCGAATATTACACCTAGGTATGTAAATATTTTAACTTTGGACAGTATCACGCCGTTACATCGCAAGGTTTTCGTGGTTTCTTTCCTTTCCCCAGTGACATAACGTGTGACTTTTCCATATTTACTACAAGGTCTAGTTTCTGCATAAAAGTCCCAAATGAGTCAAGAAGCAGCTGCAGTCAATTTGGGGTTCTAGAAATAAGCACCGTGTCATCGGCATACATCAGTACGGGCAGAGGGGACCCACCCATGCTAGGTATATCTGGTGTAGCAGTTGATAAAATTGAATACAATGAGTTGATATACAAAGAAAACAACATGGGGGCTAGGATGCACCCCTGTCTTACCCCTCTAGCTGATCTAAACCCAGCGGTGCATTTTCCATCCATTGTCATGCGCACTGATGCAGTCAGATCTCTGTGCAGATAGGCTAGGAAATTTACAAGTGCTGGGTCCAGACCCATCTCCATGAGCATTGTCCACAGCTTCGACCTATTGACTAAGTCGAAGGCTGTGGACAGGTCCATAAAAGCCAGGTGGATCGACCCCCTAGCAGCAACAGTATATTTACAGATGGTCATCTACAGATTAAGATACTGGTCCTCAGTACCCCTCCCAGTTCTAAACCCATATTGGGTATTGCATAAAATTTCGTTTTCTTTTTCCCACTTGTTAATTTTGTCTAAAATGACTTTGCCTAGAATCTTAAATGAAGAATCGATTAACGAAATCGGTCTGTAACACCTAGGGTCACCCCTTTGACCTTTTTTAAAAATTGGGATAATGATGGAGTGTGACCAAGATGTAGGTATATTAGATTTGTCCATACAAGCTAGGTTAAAAACATTTGCAAGGACTATGGACCACACATGGGAGTGTGCCTTGTACATATCAGCGGGAACCCCGTCCGGGCCGGGGGCCTTACCACCTGCTGTGTTTTCTATGGCATTTTGTACTTCTTTCACCGTAATTCTCAATGGAGTTTCTGGGATTATAGATTCTATGGGGGTGAAAGGAGTTGTGGTGATCTTACTGCCATAGATGTTCTCAAAATGGTCCAGCCATTGTTTCTCAGTAATGTTAACCTCCATCACCTCATTTTCTCTACCATTAAACAGTGGTGTGTTCACTATAGACCAAAACTTGGCACTATTCCTCAAGGTCAGTCTATCATATAATGATTCCCAGGCCTTGGCTTTAATTTCTTTCTTGCGTGCCTCAGTCGTTATTTTATACTCTTTCCTGAGTCTTGTTACTTCTACAGTATCGCGCGGTGCACTTTTCAAGGCATCTAGTAAGATTTTATGAGCCTTGGAACATTCGGCGTTGAACCACCCATGTGCTTTGCGAGGCTTATGATTAGGCTTACACGTGAGTGTCTGTGCAACATTTTTACATATAACTTTAAAGGCAGTTGTAACATTCCCTCCAGTAGTCAATGGGTCTCTGCAAATGTTTAGTTCTAATCCCACTTTGTCACACAAATCATTAAAAAAGTCATCAGGGATGATCTTGGACCATTTGACTCGTCTGCCCTGGTCATGAGCCCGGATTTTCGTAGGGTAAGTTGGTTGTAGTCCAGTGTTTATTATGGTCGGGTTACTATTAATTAATTCCATAATAACCGGGTTATGGTCGCTAAATGTCGTCTGGGTTGCATTATAGGAGATGACATTTTTAAGGATACTGGGTGAACCAAAAATGAAATCAATAATGGTGTTACTACCCCTGGCACTGTATGTTGCCACTCTGTCTTTGGGGTTCACAAAAACGGGTTCTGATATGTCAAGATCTATCAGTAGTTCTTCTAGGGCACCCCCTTTTGCTGAGTGTTCAAAGTGCGAGTGAATCAGATAATCGTCTTCCAGGCAAACACCGTAATGACAATTCAGTTCACATAAACGTGTATTAAAATCACCTAAAAGTATATAATGAACAAATGTAGATTGACTCTTTTTATAGTCATTTAAAAAATCAGTCAACACAAGGATATTTTCACTACCTTGTGAACCTTCTATTGAATTATAAAAATTAACATAGAGGATTTTTTCCCCCGTATTCATCAAAACCTCTAAAGCTAGGCAATTGGGGGAGTTTACGTTTATAGTTTTCATCACCCCCATGTGGCTCACTGAGATTAAGATCCCTAGACCTCTCTTACTTCTCCCCCTATGTGACTTTTGTGCTGCTAAGAAAAAGGATACATAACCTTCTACCCAAAAGTTACATTCAGTGTCCCAAGTTTCTTGTAGTGCAATCACATCATGTTGTTTTATAATTTCCAGCCATAGTGTGTCTTCCCTTTTGGCTTGGAGACCAGAAATGTTCCAAGTCATTAATTTCAAATTTCTGGTTTCAGTGATTTTATAGGGCTGTTCCTCCACCCCCTCCTGTGGGGACAGTCAATTATTAGCATCAAGTTCTGATAAGACAGCAAAACTGTTTCTCAGTTCCAAAACAGGTGTAGAAGCCACTGAATGTTTGTTGTTTTGGGTCAATTGGGAGCTTAGTGGTTGAGTTGCCCAGGTAGCTAGGTGAGCGTTATGTCTTGGGGTGTTTTTCCTTATATTCGTGGTCAACAGGGGAGTTTGTTGTGCTGGGCGAGGATAGAAAAAACTTAATGGGACCGCACAAATTTGTCCGGGTGTAATATTTGTGGCGTCCCAAAAAAGCCTAGTGCAAACATGTGGATTCCTAAAGTTTACAATGACACAGTCATCAGAAAAACGTTTGGCGGTCGGACCCAACCAGGCCACTCTTCTTGCCAGGCTTATAGATGCAGAAATGTCACTTGGGCCTGAGCAATTTGTGTTACACCAACTCTTTACGTTTTCCATAAGGGTTAGCTGTGTTTCAGACTCTCCTGGTTTGAGCATCGGCACATTGACCAGTACCGCCACAAATGGAGTTGCCTCTGGAGGTAAGTTAACCATTGGTTTTAGATATTGTCCATTGCCCGGTCTTTGGCTAAATCTCTTGGAGTCATCCTCTTCATTGGAGTTGAGTCTATGGTTGTGCTTGGGGTCAGGAATATGCTGGCGAATTGTATGCAATATTTTATCAACGGTTTTGGAATTGTTTGTGGGATCCGGAATGGAAGTATGTGGCAAAAGTATTGGATTAGGCATAATCACTGCACTATTGGACTCCTCCATGGGTTGGCTTTGTTGATTCAGGGGCGGTTGTGAGTCTAGGGCAAGGTGCTCCATTACCTTTTGGAGTAACAGCGAGTTCATTTTATCACATTTGCTTAGTATACCAGATACACAGTCTTTTAGTGTTTCAACAATATCACTTGAAATCTTAATCAACATAGTTTCGATGGTATCTGTAAGGAACCCTTTCAATCATGTCTTTTATTGAACCTTCAAGCTTGGTTGAGGGTTGTCGTGATTTTGTGTTAGCTCTATACCGTAAGGCTTGAGTTTTGTGTAGTCTCACAATTTTTCTGTTTTTTTGTGTGTTTTGTGTTCCCCCCTCCAGGAATTGGGCACACTCAGGGGCCTCAGATACAGCTATAGAGTCTTCTTGGCGCACAGTATTTTGGTGCTCAGGTGCAGTGTCATGAACAGCAGTGATTTTTTTTTTTTTTTTAACATCATTTTTATTGCATCACCAATAGAAATGTACAGACAATATAACCATCAGTGCATATACAGCATGTACAAGATTATTACGGTCCAGTCCTTCTCCATCCGGGGGGTCCCCCTCGTCCTCGGTGTGGGTGACCTCATCCCTGATCACTTCCCGTACCACCTTACAACGTCTGACCGCTACATTAGGCAAATATCTCTGGGTTGCTTTTGTGATTTTCACCCCTCCCGCTCCCCAAATTTCGGTACCCCAACCCCTCTCCAAACCAGCCTCCTACCCACCCTCCCCCGTGGTCGCTCTGTGCTGGGTTAACAGTGTAAAAGTGTCCGGTGTGTTGCAGGAGGAAGTAGTCATTCGCTAAGGTGTGTTCTCCTGTGTAGTGATAGGGTCTGCCCGGTCCAGTTCGCTCTCGCCCTCCTGCCCCTCATCACCCATATCACGGAGCGCCTGCACCATCACTTCCCATGCAGTTGCCCTTTCCAGAGCCTTCTCGTCATTCAACCTCCAGGCCATCTGGTACCGTAGAGTACTTTCACACGCGGCCCATCTCAGACACTCCCCATACCATCTTTTATACGTGGGCCCCACCCTGGACTTCCAGTTTCTCGTGATCTCCCGCTTGGCCAGGATAAGCCCTAAATCTATAAATTTACTAGTCGTCTTGTTCCTAGGCGTGTGAGGGAACCAATGAAGGACGCCAACCGCTTTAGTGAACTGGATATCCCTATCTGTCGCGCTGTTAAGGACCCGCCCAACTTCCTGCCAATAGTCTCCCAGAGAGGGGCAATCCCACAGCATATGGCCCAAATCCGCCCCAATTGTGTTACATCTGGGGCAAGCAGCGTCGGCCTCCCCAAAATACTGTTGGATTTTCCCGGGGGTGAGGTATGCCCTGTGAATGACATAGAAGTGAATTAATTGAAACCTGGCATTTCTCGAGCTCTTCCGTGCCCGCCTTAGCAACTGGCCCCAGGTCGTGTCAGGTATCTCCACTTGAAGGTCCAGCTCCCACTTGGCCTTCAGGGCTGCCAAAGGCTGCAAGGCCTCCCGCTGCATCCTAGAGTACAAGCACGTGACAGCCTTAAAAGTTCCCGCCGCCATCATAGTGTACTGGCAGGCCATCGAGGTGCCCGGTTCCTGCAGCCCTTCCCCCCAGTGGGCTTGCATAGCGCCCGTGACTGCTGCGTGCAGCAAGTAGTCCCCCCTCGGAAGGTCAAATCGCTCCTGCAGGTCCTGGAACGGCAGCAACACCCCATCTTCGTAGAGATCACCCAGCATTTGTATTCCCGCCTCCTCCCACCCTAGCAAGCGCGACCAGTCGCCTCCATGTGGGAGGGCGGTGACCATCCCCAGCGGAATTTCGGGGGCATACATAAGGCGGACACCCGCCCGCTTACGGGCCCGGTCCCAGCATAGCCGGAACGTCTGCTCCTCGACCGTCAGGTCTCCCACCCGGAGCTTCTGGTGCAGCGTAATGTACGCCAGAACGTGCCGCGGGGTGCCTTCCACTCTCGCGTCCTCGGGGCCTCTATATACTCTCGCCACCTCCTGAGTAAAAATCTGCAGCTGCGCGGCTAGGTAATACCCTTCAAAATCCGGCACCGCCATACCTCCTTCATCTTTGGGGCGCAACAGAGTGTCGAGCGCTATGCGCCTCCTTCCCGTGCCCCATAAGAAAGCTATGACCAACGACCTCAGGCGTTTGAAAACAGAGCTCGGGATCCATATCGGGAGTGTCCTAAAATAGTACAAAAGCCTGGGCAGGGCTATCATTTTAAGCAGGGAGATTCTACCAGCCAGGGATAGCGGCAGAGTCGCCCAGAAGTCCATGGATCCCCGCAGGGCATTAATACAGCGAGTGATGTTGCCGTCCAGTAGGTCGGTCGGGGTATGATAAACATAGACCCCCAAATAATGCAGACAACGCGGCTCCCACCGGAGTTTCTGAGCAGTGAGTGGGCACGGTTCTCCCGGCCTCAGGGGAAACAGGCAGGATTTAGGCCAGTTGACCCTCAGGCCCGACAACCGGCCGAACTGCCCCAATAGCTGCCGCGCCCCCTGGAGCTCGGGGCCCACATCGGCCAGAAACATCAGCAGGTCATCTGCATACAGGGAGATGAAGTGCGGCTTTCCCCTAAATGATAAACCTGCGTAGTGGCGGCCCAGTCTGGCCTCCGCAGCGAAGGGTTCCATCGCCAATGCGAATAGGAGCGGGGATAGGGAACAACCCTGTCTAGTGCCACGCCCGATCGGGTATTGTCTCGAGATCAGTGTGCCCACCCGAACCCTCGCTACCGCCTCGGTGTACAGGACCTTGGTCCATTTTATGTAACCGTCCCCCAGCCCGAAGCGGCGCATCACCTCATACAAGTATCCCCATTCAAGGCTGTCAAATGCCTTCACAATATCAATGGAGAGGACAAATGGGGAGACGGCACCCGGCCAGTCCGCACCCATCAGTCTCGTAAGTCTACGAATGTTATGAGTGGTGTTGCGTGTCGGTATGAAACCACACTGGTCACCGTGAACAAGGCTTGTCATGTGCATCAGCAGTCTGTTGGCCAGAATTTTACTGAGGATCTTGTAGTCCGTCGTCAACATAGACAGCGGACGGTACGAGGACAGAGCCGCACCCTCTCTGCCCGGTTTCAAGAGCGGGATCATGAGGGCCTCGCACATGGAGCCCGGGAGTCGGCCCCTCGCCTGTGCCTCATTGTACACCTCGCGCAGCCGTGGGGCAAGGTATTCTAAGTATTTATTATAAAATTCGATCGGTAGCCCGTCAAGTCCCGGGGTCTTATTTCTGGCCATCTGTTTTACTGCACAACCTATTTCCTCAAGAGAGATGGGTCGACCTAGCTCTTCCGCCTCCGAGTCCTCCACTCGTGGTAACTGTAACCCGTCCAAGAACTCTTCAAGCTCCTCCGCCCCTCCCGTTCCACCACTCTCATAGAGCCCCTCATAATAAGCACAAAACTTATTCAGGATCCCGGGTTGAGTGTGGCAGGGCTCCTCCCCTGTCACCTGAATCCCCATGATCGGCACTCCCCTCCGAACTGGGTTAGCGAGCCAAGCCAGCATCGACCCCGCCTTATCACCTTCCGCATGCGCCCTCGTCATGTACGCCTTGTGATCGAAGCTACGCAGCCGCTCCAGTTCTACCGCCAGCCCCTCCCGTGCCCCGCTAAGCCCCTCCTGCAACTCAGGGTGATTCGGGCGCCTCTTCTCTAAGTCCCTCAGCCGTGCCTCCGCCTTATCTAAGTCATCCAACAGAGTTTTCCGAGCCCCAGCCGTGTGCCCAATACAGTGTCCCCGCACCACCACCTTGAACGCATCCCATTCTACCGCCCTCGTGGAGGTCGAGCCACTGTTCTCCTCAAAGTACCTCTCAATGCACTCACCCAGGGCCTCCCTGAACAACAAGTCATCTAGGGTGTCGGGTTGCAGGCGCCATGTCGGCACGCAGTTAACAGTTACCATCCAGTCCAGAGACATCAACAAAGGGTTGTGGTCCGATAGCGTCCTGGCCAAGTATTCCGCTCCTCCCACCGCGGGGAGCACACACGCCGAGCAAAGAAACGCATCCAGCCTCACATGCAGGTCATGTAGGTGCGAGTGAAAGGAGTAGTCCCTAGTGGTGGGGTGCAACGCCCTCCATGCATCTGTGAGGGCCCAGCTCTCCTGCCATTCCAACCTACGCTTGGCGACCCTATGCACTGGGGACGCGTGCAGCGGGGGATGGGACCTATCTAGTAACACATCCTCAACCGAGTTAAAGTCCCCCCCCAAGAGGACCGGCCCTGCCAAATAACCCGCCAATTTGCCCGAGATGGTAGACAAGAAGGCGGGCAGGTCTACATTAGGAGCATACACATTACAGAGAGATATCACCCTGCCTCTCAGCCTCCCCTCCACCGCCACATATCTGCCCTCCGGGTCAACCAATGACTTTGTGACCTGGAAGGGGACCCCCGCCCGTATCCAAATCAGTGTCCCCCTTGCAAAAGCTGAGAATGTCGTGTAAAATAGCTGCCCCCTCCAGCGCCTATGCAGAGCAGCCCCTCCTTGCTTATTAAGATGTGTCTCCTGCAGGAACGCTACATGAACCCCCCTACGCTTGAGGTACGCCTGAACTTTATGTCTGCGCGTCATGGACTGCATACCCCGCACATTCCAGGTCACACATTTCAACGCCCCGGTACTAGCCATCCCCCCCCCACACAACCGGACCAGACAACAAAGAACAATGTCCTTACAAGTCCCGCGACCACGGGCCCACCCCCCCACCCTCTCCAAACAGGAAGCCGAACCCCTCCAACAACAACTACCCCCCGAGCAACCCCAACTGCTCGCAACTCCCACCCCCCCAGGACAGGCCCCCCCGCAACTGGAAGTACCCCCATCCAAACCAACACTCCCGACCACCCCTCAAGGAAAGGTGGTAATGGTCGCAGTCCCCACTGCGGTGACCTTAGGGGCCAGTAAGGCGTGGCTCGATGCGATAGAACCTCAAAGCAAATCAGCCCCGCGCACTCCACCCCGCAATCCCCACATTACTGATCCCCAAAACCTCAAGTATTAGCGTTCCACTGCCACGGGCCCAGTGCCCCGGTGTCCAACCAACGAGTTCACTCCACCAGTTCAGTTCAACACGCCTCTAGTATCTCCTTCGAAGTCTGCGGTTTCACAATAGGGCCCCGGGCTCCACCAAATTCCGATTGTCCCGTCTCCGAGCCCGTGCCCGGGTCCTCTGATTCCGTGCCCTTCCCGGACTGACTTCTGGCGGCCCTGGATAAGTCCGCTACCGCCTGTAGCGCCGCCTGCCTCTCCGCCTCCGTCTGCGACACCGATGGTTTTCCGGTCCTCCTGCGGTTCCTCCTGATCCGTTGGGATTGCCTGATCGGTTGCGCCACCTTAGCCTCCTCCTCCCTGGCCTTAGCACCGTCCGTTCCCGCTTTATAAGTGTCCCACCAGTCCCAAGCGTCCGCGGAGGTCGTGAAGAATAGTGATTGCTCATCCACCACCACTCTCAGCTTGGCGGGGAACAACAGGGAGTACTTGATGCCTTCCTTGCGGAGCTCCCGCTTGAGGGACAGAAAGTTCGCCCGGAGCCGCTGCGTCTCAAATGTATAGTCCGGGAACATGGTGACTCTGTTGTTGTCCACTTGAAAGGGCCCTGCCTCTCTCGCCCTCTGTAAAAGCCAGTCTCTGTCCCGGTAATGGAGCAACTTGAACACCACTGGGCGAGGAGGAAGGCCCAAGGCTGGCGGGCGCGCTGGAACTCTATGTGCCCGTTCCAGGGAGAAGAAGGGGGACAACCCCTCCGGTGCCACCTCCGTCCGCAGCCAGTTATCAAGGTAGCCCACCATGTCGTCGCCTTCGATTTTTTCCGGTAGGCCCACTAGGCGTACGTTGTTGCGCCTGTTCCGGTTTTCCGCATCTTCGGCCCTCCGTTCCAGCACCTTCAAGCGGTCCATCACTTCCGTCAACTGGGCCTTCACCGTTGCTTGGCCCGGGGCTAATTCCTTAACCGTGATCTCCACGGACTTTACCCTGTCCTTAAGTTTATCGTGGTCGGCCTTCAGGAGGCCCAAGCCTGTCGCCACCTGAGCTATGTCTTGTTGTAGGGTGTCCTTTGTGGTGGCGATGGCCTCTAGGATACGATCTTGCATCCGCTGCAATGCCGCTTGGTCTCGCTCCGCTCCCTCCGTAGCCTCAGTATCGGTCGCGCCATCTCCCTTCCCCTTCGGCTTCCCCATCTGGGCCGGCCCGAGCGGTGGCCTCCGAGTATGTTCCTGGTCGTTCCCCGAGCGTCGCCGGGTTTCGCCCTCCGGCAGGGTCCCCGGATCCAAGGTTATCTCCAAGAAGCAGGAACTCCGAACGACTGTCGGCCCGGCTGGCGCCAGTCGTGCCAGGGGCCCGGGGCTTTCGTCACTGGGTCACTGCCGCACTATCGTCGCCACTACCAGGGGGCGGTCCCCAGCCACCGCCTGAGGGTGCGCCCAAGGTCCACTCCGACACCTAGGGAGAGGCACGATACAACCGCCAGCACCTCTGATTTGTCAGGGAGCAGTCCTTAGCGGGTCTCCGGGCAGATGTCTCCGTCGTCTCCAAGTCTCATGCCACCGCCGCCATTTTAGGGTCTGCAACTTCTCGCCCGGGTCCAACTTTCAAAGTCGAAATACTGCTGTGGAATGGCTCGGCGTCGTCCTCCGTGGGCACCGGACCCTCCGCAGTACCTTCCAGTACCGGATGATATCGATTACATCGGGGTCCGATCAGATTTTCAGGATATTTTCCGGGATCGGGCACGGAGCTCCGAGCTCACGCTGCCTACCTCCTCGGCATCCAAGCCACGCCCCCCTGAACAGCAGTGATGATGATATTAGGTTCTAGAGGTAACATTGTCTCTTTGGGGTCAATAGATGCACCTTCCAGCCCAAGTTCTCGTTCTTTCTCAGCAATTTCTTTATTTAACTTCCCCACTGCTGATGTTAAATATGTCATGATGCTTTCAGAGGCATTTGTTTTACGGGCAATTTTAACTTTACTAGTGCCCCCTGTATGCGAAGTCTGAAGTTTTCTCTTACCCATTCTGGCGACGTAGATGTTAGGGGTCCGGCCTGTCCTGTCCCTAGGCGTTAAACAGTATTGGGCTAATTGCCGAGCCCTGGGGGACCCCATGCCTAATCTGGGCAAAATCCGAATGGTAGGGGGTACAAGCCACTGCCTGACGTCTATTTGTCAGGTAAGATCGAAACCATTCCGGGGCTACTCCCACCACCCCTACTGTCTTCAACCTTGCTAGGAAAACTGTGTGGTTGACCGTGTCGAATGTGGTAGACAGGTCCAGGAAAATCAGTATAGCTGATTGTCCCCTGTCTGCTCGTATTCCAAGATCGTCCAGGACTGTCACCAGAGTTGTCTCCGTCCCATGGCCTAGGCGGAACCCAAACTTCACATCCTCCAGCTTGTTATTGAACTCCAAAAACTGGGAGAGTGCCCTACTGACCAGGCGCTCTATGATCTTTACTGGGTAGGGGAGGAGGGATATGGGTCTGTAGCTCTTAGGGCATGCTGGATTAAGCACAGATTTTTTCAACAGAGGTGTTAATACAACTTGCTTCCAGCTTGCCGGTACCAGTCCACTGCTTAGCGATTGGTTGCACAGCTGTCAAAGTATTGGGAAGAGTTCAGGTCCCAACTCCTTCCAAATTTTAGGAGAGGATCCAGAGGGGAGCCAGAGGAGACTCCTAAGGCTATCTTATTAAACTCCTCCTCGGAGGGAAGATCAAAGTTATCAAGACAAACTGCCTGATCACCAGACTCAGCCCCACACTCCCATCTATTTCGCTTACTAGGTGACGACCAGCCATCTATCTCACCAGATATGACCGAGTCGTCCATTTTCAGCCCTTCTATGATTTTACTTATTTTGTCCTAAAAAAATGTGGCTAAGCTGTTGCATTGCTCCTGACTAGGCAGAATCTTGTTTTACTGTACAGTCAAGAATGGCAATATTCTTCAAGATTTTAAATATACCCTTAGTACTATTGGGCGCCTTCTGGATAATTTTGGAATTGTATTCTGCCTTAGCGTTCACAATTTCCTTTTTGCAACTACCTATTTTCTCCTTCCTGGAGGCTTTAGCTATTTCTGCATATGCCTTCCTTCATTGTCGATCAGCCAGTTTACATTCCTTTTTTAAAGTCCTCAATGTTTCATTGTACCACGGGGCGGAGGGTCTCCCCAACTTCCTAATGTTCTTTACAGGGGCGACCTGGTCAAGTTTTCTGGTGACATGTCTGCAAAACGTTGCATAGTTCTGTTTCACCGCTTTTATGGGAGTAGAAGCCCATTAACCTTAAATACCGGGGACAGTTCTGGCCTCATCATGAGGCACTTCCAGTCGCTGCCTAGGAAACTTCTTCCCCTTATGGCAGTATCTTCCCTCGGCTTAGGAATAGCCACCCGAAACTGGACCAGGTGGTGATCAGACCACCCCATCGAGACAATATTTTCCACTTTGACAGAGTCTTTTTCGGCAAAGATCAGGTCCAAAACATGGCCCTCCCTTGTGAGTAGGTTCTGAAAGCTGCTTTGTTAACGTTCAATTCTCACAGGACTGTATCAAATTATTATATCCAGAGTCCAAACTTCCATTGGCCCACGGGTTAAAATCTCCTAAAACCAAAAATCTTGTATGGGTGAGTGCCATATTACTAAGTACATCAGCCAAGTCCTGCTGATGTTAAAGACAAATTGAACTGGGGGGTCTATAACATAATATGCCTGCCAGACAAAGCCCATTACGGTCTTTCAGGCAGAGGCCCAGACATTCAACGCCTGATACCTCATCGACATCCATCAATGAGATATCCCATATCTCCTTAAAAACAATCCCGACCCCCCCACTCTGACATTGGCTCTAGGTTTGTCTATTGCTTTATAGCCAGGTGGGCACGTCAGGCCAAGTTTCAAATCGGACCCGGGATGCAACCAGGTCTCTGTAATGAGCAAGATATCTAGATGATATGTTTCTAATAGTAGTTGAGTTTCTAATTAGTGCTTTGGTAGCGACCTCACATTGGAAGCCACATCTCAAGGAATCCATATTGACATAGTCTGACTCTGGGCCAGCAGTTCCTTCCAGCTTAAATTCCCCTTTTCTGTCTCCCATGATACCTATGTCCCTCAGTTGGTTACCTGTATAACTGTAGATTGGTTTCCCATTGACATCGCTCCCCAAACCGGCAGCATGGCTGGTGCTGGGAGCACCCGAAGTCCGGACGGGCACAGACGGGCTTGCCTTTGGCGCGCCTATGGTGACCTGCCGGTGAGCCCGCTGCTCGTGTTCGCTCTGACATGGAATTAAATAGGCTGTGCAGTGTGACCACTAGCCCGCTCACCAGCCAGAAGCCGAGGGGACAGGAAGTAAGGGAAACGTGAAGTGCCCTATGTCCACCCTCCGTTCAAACGGCACTTGCCGCGATGGACCAGGGTGCGGGGCAGGGTTATAAGTAAGTTTTAATTCCACCAATCACTTAATACACAGCAATAGCGTTTGTTAGGAATGCCAAGTTTTAAAAAAGAGAAATTTGGCACAATTTAAAAGAATACAAAGCGCAGCCTGCAGTATTCCTACTGCATCCAACTGTGCGTCCGCTCCGGCAGGAAATTAAATAGGCTGTGCAGTGTGACCACTAGCCCGCTCACCAGCCGGAAGCCGAGGGGACAGGAAGTCAGGGAAACGTGAAGTGCCCTGTGTCCGCCCTCCATTCAAACGGCACTTGCCGCGACGGACCAGGGTGCGGGCGGGGTTATAAGTAAGTTTTAATTTCACCGATCGCTTAATATACAGCAATAGCATTTGTTAGGAATGCCAAGTTTTAAAAAGGAGACATTTGGCGCAATTTAAAAGAATACAAAGCACAGGCTGCAGTATCCCTCCACTATCCTTTTCAAACCAAAGAAAGACTAACATGTCCACCGCTCAAATTAATTTCATACTTCCCTACACTAATTGACCACTAATCCTTTTTGTGTTTCAGAGTAGTGTGCTACTCGCTGAAAAAACCCTTTAAAGCCCCTAAAAGCGGTAGTAAGAGGTATATAAATGCAATTCCAACTATCCCTGCCTACCATCAGATGTCTTTGTTCTATGCAGAAAAGTCAAGGTACTTCAGACTTAATTGTAATTGAACTGTGGAAGTTGCATTACGTAACAATGACATTCACCAGCTGACTGCCAGGTGAATTTGCTAATTGGTGGAGACAGGGACCAATTTGTGCTTACTTTTGTTAATATGGATATCCTAGTAAACACTAATGTCCTCATTACTAGGTCGCTCTTACTTTCCATGGGGCCTGTAACAGCAGTTGCTGAGCTCATTGTATTTATACATTTTATACTTTCACACAGTTATATGGGAAAATGAGAAATTAATTGGTAAATGGGACACAGATTTTTAGATTCACTGATAATTCCTCGTTTCTTGATGGACCCTTACGTATAACTCAGAAAAGGCAGGATATTCTCCACCCGGGAGTGCCCCAGGTATCGGTAACTCCGGGGTGGGGAAATTCTCGCCCAATTTATGGGCCTCTCACAATG
The DNA here is from genome assembly GCF_964263255.1 of Lissotriton vulgaris. Taxonomy (NCBI): domain Eukaryota; kingdom Metazoa; phylum Chordata; class Amphibia; order Caudata; family Salamandridae; genus Lissotriton; species Lissotriton vulgaris. The sequence goes on from NW_028242803.1 coordinate 48,986, forward strand.
AGGGCCTTAGTGATAGTGGTGGCATTAAAGAGTACAAACTTGAAACATATATATGAGTGGAGATGTGACAACAATAATCCCTGGTGCACCTGTTGTTGCAGTTACTTATAGTTGAGTCCAAAGATCTCTTTACATAAATGTCAAAGGTCTATTTGGCTGTGAAACATTGGGGCATATTTACAAGCCCTCACTGCCACTGGAGCGTCACTTTTTTTGAGGCTACAGTGGCACAGAGCCATTTTCCATATTTACATGGTGGGGCTTAGCCACTTTGCATGGCTTAACGACATCTTATAAATATGCCCCTTTCCGCTGCAGGTCTCTTCGGCAAAGAGGCTTGCAATGGGTGTTGCTGTGGGCGTACCACTGCAGCACCCAGGTGTCCCTTCCTGCACATAAACAAACATTAAATAATAACTATTTGCTATTTCTACGTGTGCTGCACAATGCAACACACATAGAAGTTACAAATTGCTATTATGGATTGTTTATGTGCAAAAAAGGACACCTCCCTGTACATAAGCAATCATTCCCTGCAAAGTAGGCACTGCGTTGTTGCTAGCCAGCTAAATTTAGTGCCAACGCTAGGGAAAACACAGGGGTGCGCCGTATTGTAGTAAATATGGCGCATTCCAGAATTTACAAAGTGCAGTGCTGACAAATTTGGCACTGCTGCGCTCCTCAACATTTTCTGGTAAATATGCACCATAGTGTTCCCTGCTAGAGCCATGCTCTGACCATACCTTTTGTCACAATTGTCACATAGGCACCAACACCAACAAAATGCACTGTGGGAGCAAGACAAATGTGCATTCTCCAGCATCTTGTCTGATAAGGGAAACTTGTAGCAATAGATATTTTGTGTTTGTTCTATTTAGATTTCTACAATATGGTTGTACTTCTTACTGTATACATTGACGTATATTTTAACCCCTTCCCTGCGGCGGCTATTCTGCCGCAGCGCTAAGGGGGAGGCGGGGCCACGCGGTGGTCCTGTGCTCATAACGGAACCGCTCCGTCACGGCCCGCGGGTGAGCTGTGCTTGTGACGGAACGGTTCCGTCACGGCCCCGCCTGCTCTTCAGAACGTCTGCCCAGGCGCGGAATTCGCACCGCGCTGGCGCGGCGAGCGGGCTGTGACGGAACCGTTCCGTCACCAGAACAGCTCGTCCGAGGCTCGTGACGGAACGGTTCCGTCACGAGCATGGGAGGGGTTAAGGTGGTACCAAAGTGTTCTCTGTAAATAAAAACAATTCTGGATTGACAGCCCAACTCTATTGTGATATAAGGTACCCACTTTGAGGCTTCATCATGCTACACTGGAGGGTGAAAGAAGTTTGGGAGATCAGCTTTCCATAGCTGACTATCTGGCATTTTGATTAGTAAGGGACGCCTGCAATTTAATCTTTGATATTGTTAGATTGTCCCTGCAACTAAACAGATCCTGGTAAATAAATGACAGATCAGATTACATTTAAAATCAGTGACTTGTCATCTGGAAGTTTCATGGTAGCCCGATGCATGTGTGCATCAAACATATTTATTTGTCTGTTTTAATGTGTATATTTATGCTCCCTGTAAGGTCCTACTATAGACAAAGGGTGTATCAAGGTGGTCAATGAAAGAGGGCGAGTGTGGTGGACCGTAGAAATAACACTTAGAACCAGTAGGCTAATTCTTGAATACAATGTAATGATGTGTAATTTTATTAGGGTACTACCATACAGTCTCAGAGAAATTAGAGCTCCAGAGGGTCAACTCTTGGTGAGTTAGCTCGCAGTGCAGTTGTTTCCATTGAGTTGGAAGAAGCCTCAGAGGAACACATCGCCTAGTTCATTAAAGTTAATTAAGTGGAAATCTGCTTTCAGTCTCACTGAGCACATTAGTCAATGCTAGGACAGCGGCTGGGGCACCGACTGCTGAGGGCTGACTAATCCCTGCCACCCATTAACCCCCAAAGGCTACTGCCAGCCTGCAAAGAAATAGAAACCTTGTTTGTGAAGCTGATTATTTTGAGTTCAGTGTCTCACAGGTCTATGTACATCACCAAGAGGCTGCACACCAATGGGAAGGGCGTAGGCAGACAGTGAGGGGCATATTTACGAGCCCTTTGTGCTGCCGAAGCGTCACTTTTTGTGACGCTCCGGTGGCGCAAAATATAAATTCCTATCTATGAGGCCACGCAAAATCACTATGCATGGCTTTGAATGCGCTCATAGTTATGGCGTAAGGCAGGCAGTGCAAATCGCTGCGTTGCCTTACTCTTCGCTCAGGAGAGGTTGCATGGGCGTTGTGGTGAGTTTACCGACACTTCAGCCATAGATTTTCAAGATCATGTAAACCTGGGAAGTGCCAAATCCTTATGCTTCCGGAGGTGATGCTTAACAAAGAGAAATATCTTAATTTCTTCTAGTTTTTTCCACTTTCTATGTGTGCTACATATTGCAGCGCACAAAGAAATAGAAAAATGCCTCTTATGATTGTTTCTTTGCAGGAAGGTGCCCCCTTCCTACAGAAAAACAATCCTGCTGACAAACCAGGTACCCTTGCACCTTGGTGCTAGGGTGCCTGCATTGGCACTAGGCTGTCCAAACAGCGCCAGCAAAAGGGGGAAGGACAGGAATGCACCGTATTGCATAAGTACGGTGCATTCCTGCCCTTTCAGTTTGGTGTAGGGCAGCACAGCAAGATGACTTGCTGCACTGCCCCACACCACAGCCCCCTAAATGAAGGTCTAAGCAACTGTTTTGTCAGGAATTTTGATACCTAAATCCAACAATTTGCTGCAATGGAGCGCCATGGCAGAGGGAGAGCGGATGAAGCCATGAAGAGAATGACCCATGCAACCGGTCAAGGAAAAGTGAAAGCTGCATGTGTTAAAATGAGGGTAGGTCTGCGTGCCCCTTTGTGTGTCTGTATGCATATGGGCATGTTTTATGTATATGCATATGAATTTGCTGACAAGTGGCCGAGGCTTATTGGTGGTGCCTCTGGTATGAATGTATGGGAAGGACAATGTGGAAAGGTATTTCTGACCACCATAGTAGACGTGCCTAAATTAGTGCCTTTTTGAATAATTGGCCAAAGCGATCAAGTGTTTGATTGAATTAAAGCATTATTTCTGTACTTTGTCCTTCAGTCTTTTTCTTTACTCGAAGGGGGAGGAGTAACCGCAACAGCGACGGCGGACACCCGACCACCTAAGGCCATGAGAGGTGGTAAAGGAGTGGCTGGAGCACCCAAATGACCTGCTGCCAACACAACACCCTCAGCAAAATTGCAAGCACGTGTGCATTACAGATAGGGAGAGCATGGGAGCACAGAGGGAAACCTGCAGAGCTTCAGAACCTCTGTAAGAGCCAAGGGGGGAAGGGCAGATGCCAGCAAGGGCTAGGTTTCCATTGCAAGTTGGTTAAGCCCGATGCCTGCGGAAGTGACCTGAACTAGTCTCAGGTACAGCTTGCAGACAGAGAGAGCTCCGCTGCGTAGTCCCGTCCAGCCCCCCTCCTCTGGGAGGAATACAGCGTTCAATTTGTTGGACCCCACCCATATTGCCCTCTAGTACTCTCAAGCCCTTCCCAACAAACTCTAACTCATCCCCGGCCCTCCCACAGACTATGCAGGAGGGGTCCCCACAAGTCTAACATGTAACACCCTCCTAGGAACCACAACAACCAAACAAGGTGAACCATGGATGCCAGGTCGATTCTCATAGTTGCAGCATGACAAAATGGAAGCCCAGCACTTGGTCAAAATCAGCCTCGGCGGGAAAAGGGGGGAAAGAATCCCAGAACCTGAAAGCTCCCCGAAATACCTGGAGAACTCGGAGCACGGACCAGGCATTTTCGGCCCCAAAGACTCCCTCAAGCGTTCCAACAGTAGGCTGTATCACTTATTTTCTACAAGGAGTACCTACCAATGGTGTTTCACCCCCTGCATCGATGGAGCTATTCACAAGTGATTCTGATGGGAAAGAGGGGGATCTCCTCTCTGGGAGTTTTACTGCCAGCAAGCTGCCTACCCCTCACATCCAGTGTAGCCTTACAGGGAAATGCAGGTCTTCCTCCCGCCCAAGCTCGGGCAGTGCCCCAGGAAACAAACCAATAAACCCTGGCTCCCACACAACGTCGCCACCAAATTCTCCACTAACCCCCGGGCCCTGGATTCCCAGATGCTGTACTCGACTGCCTTAGAATGCACGTTAAATACTGAGAAGGTTTCGAAACTGGCTCATGTAGTCTCAGTTCAAATCCACCATCAGCAGCAACTTACTCCCCAGACTTCCACTCAGGTTAGATCCCCGAGTCACTCACAGCCACTTTCACCAGGACGGGTTCACCTGACCTCAAACTCGACCTGGGCAATCTTTCAGCATTTTTTCTGCAAAAGCTGGAGTACAGAATTAAAAGAACTTTGGAGCTCCCTCCGAAGCTATTCAGATTACCAGAAGGAACAGGCAAATCCCCTCAGGTACCCAAAACACCCAAAACCCCATTTGGCTGGAAGACCCTCAAGGGACAATAATTAGTGAACCACAATACACCACGGCCAGAACTCTACTGTGGCAAACTTCTCGGACCTGGAGATCTGGGTTCGAGTCTCGGTAATGACACTAAACATCCTGTGATTCTGGGCAAATCACTTAATCTCCCCGTGCCTAACAAAAATGAATGTGTGTCCTCATGTAACGTAACTGGTGCTATGTAAAGCGCTCTGATACCCAATTTGGGTCAAGTTAGCGCTATTAAAAACTCTGGGGAAAAAAAATACATCTCCTTCAATCTAATGCACAGTGACTAGTGGAATTGAGTACCAAGATGGACTTCATTGAAAACAAAATCTGCTCATGTTCAGCCATAATTGATAAAAGGGCAAGCCTGCCAGAGGTTCCAACTGATTTGGCAGCCACAATTAAGTCTAAAGCCGGTACCCCAGTAGATAATGGAGCTACATCCTTTCTGCAACACAAGTTCAGCGGCCCAAAAAATTGCTGTTCCTCCACCCAATCCAATAATAGATCTAACTGAAACTCCCCTATAAAACCTGGCCAATTAAGGTACATCTACAATTGATAACTCTTTTTCTCGCCCAACGGGCCCAAACATCAGCACCAGCATTCAGACCACAGCCGAGTAATATTTTGGAGAACCCACTTAGCCCCAAACAGGTAGGCGTATCACTCTCAAAGAGGGCTAAGAAAAAACTAAAGAAAATATGCTAAAGGGCTACAACTACTAAAAGAGTGGTGCCCCTGCTATCTACCCAGAATCTGCCTTTCCAAGCTGCTAACGGTCACGCCCAGCTGTACTATATCTCCACTAAAAAAGTCAGTTGCTGACCGTCTGCTCCTGAGGCTTCTACGTGCGGCAGACCCGGAGAAATGTCCCGACTGTTCTGCGGCCCTCGCAGTGCTGGGACCGGGGTGTCGAGTGAGAGGAGCAGTCGGCCGCGACTGCGACTACAGCGGCCACTGGTGGAGGTCAGGAGTCGGCTGGAGGGCACCGGATAACTGATGGGCCGATGGTGACAGTGACGACCCGGTCCACCTAGCGGAGTGCCTCGCGGGGCTGCGGGGCAAGGCAGGTTCGAGGGGAGTGCACGACATCTGGCCCGCCTCCCCAGTTTTTGGTGTCCGGGCATACTCAAGGATTGCCCCCGGAATCGGCGGGCTGCTAACGGGGAGCGGCAGAGATTTTGTTTAGCCCTTTGGTGACTCTCCGGGGAGCCTGCCTTGACTTTGAGTCCCCGCAGTGAATCCTGTAGCGCTCTGGTTTGGGGCCCGGTCCCTGAGGTGAGGTGAAGAAGGACGAGGCCGGATCAGCTAAGATGGCGGCTGGCGCCCTCCTCTGCGGACCACATCCAGGTCGAACAGCTGCCGTGCGGGTGAGATCAGGGGGCTGGTGGCGCGAGAAGGAGCCCACATCCAAAGACGTATTGACTGCTCTAACGACCCTGCATGAGGCCCTGATCTGTAATGCCCGGGACCTGGGAAGAAGGATGGCCGCCATTGTTGTCCCACCGTTCCAAACGGGCACAGCTCGATCTCAACGGAGTGCCGACATGCCCGCTTCTATGTCCATGAGGAGTGCTCCAGCTACGTCTAGGTTCATGGACAGCTCTGTCGTACATGCGAGTGTCTCTTCGGGGCACATGTCTAATTGGCCGCTGAGGAAACAACACCGATCTATTTTTTGGGCTGCCCCGGCGACGTCTCGGCGCTTGCCGGTTTGTGTGACTCTCTCTCCTTGGATGGTGAGACTGTGTTCGGACTTGAGGATGTTTTCGGGATCGATATCGACACAAACGGATTTCCGCCATACATGCTCGGATGGATCTTGGTTGCTTAAGTCCTGTGAAGCGATAACTCGGCATGATCCGTCCGGATCACTTGGACCCTCCGTCCCGCTCTGTATACCGATTGATAAGTGGACGTATGTTGGTTCCATTGATAGACAAGGCAAGGGGTGATACCGTCCAGAGTCCAATGGACTTCTTGTTGGCTGTCGGTGATTGGGGGACATTCGGCTGGGATTATATTGCTGGTGTGGTCGGTGATTGATGTTCTCCATGGATATTCTGATCTTGCTTTTAGGATGTTTCTTGGGCGTAGGGGTGAGGGGCGGGGCCAGGTGACAAGATCGAGGGCCTTCCTCCATTTTTTTCTTCTCTTGTTCTTTCTCCTCTTTTTCTATATTTCGGGTTTCCATTAGGGCGACAGGCACGCTGCTGGGGGGGGTAGGCCGTGGCCTTCTGCAGGGGTGCAGGGTGGAGGGTAGGGGGATGGGGTTTGTTAATTTGTCTGTTATTTGTTTCTCTGGCCCTTTAGTCTTTTTCCTTTTAGTGTCGTCATTCTTCATGTTTCCTACAGTATGTTTCGTTTTAAGGGGTGGGGTTCAGGTTGGCTACGAAACGGGTTTGTGCTTACATTTATCCTGACTCGTTTACCTTACCCTCAATATTTCAATTGTATTTGTACTATTTGCGGATATCCTGATTCATGCTCGTTATTGTAGGACCATGTATGACCGTATGGCACTTAATTTTAGTTTTTATTTATTGTAAAATGAACCTTCATAATCCTGAATTCTGACCTGTACGCTTGAATACGAGTCATGTCCTGGACATTTGTTGGACCCCGGTTTTCGAATTGTTATAACTTTCCACATTGCTATGCTGTACTTATGGTTTGACTAGCGGCCGGCCAGGGTGGTTATAGGCCCATACTTGTAATTGCTTGAAGTAATAATAAAGGTTCTCCAAAAAAAAAAAAAGTCAATTGCTAATAATCTATCAGCCATTGTGGCAAAGGAACAAGATAACAAATATGTATCTTTTGCTGAATCCACAATGGCAGAAGAGGATGCGAGAAAAAGCCCGACTCCCAAGAGCAAACTATCCCCACAGACAATAAAGGAGAAGATGAACGCAAGTACTCACGCTACCTCCACAGCAGAGTTCGGTTCAAATAAATGGCATGCAATCCACATGGGCTCCATAAACCTTCTCTCCCCGACTTTCTGTTTGCCCACAGTTTTACCAACATCTGGACTCATCCCAAATGTCCATGCCCCTGGGGAGGCCTCTGGCAACATACTCTGCCTACTAAAGCACATACCCTCCCTGGCCCACATCCATTCAGGCAACTTTGCCTGGGATAAATTCTCCAGCCTCCCTGGGGATACTCACAGTGAGTCAACCCTGGTAGGGCTGTGCCAACAGCCACTTCAGGTGGCCATGATCAAGGAGGCAACTCAGTTGGCAGAATGGGGGATGAGCATCAAAGCCCCTCAACCAGAGAAATACCCATATGTGCTTAATGTCTCCTGGCAAAAGAAGAGTGCAAACTCTGTTTTAAGAAGAGCAGACGGCACTCAATAGGGCAACACACATACAGCTGTTCCCAAACCTTCCAAAGCACTTAGAAAAAATTGTACCCTCAACCAAAGGACCGTGCTTCCCTGCAACCCCTTGACTTAAAAATAAATCATATAATGGGGTCCCCCAGAAAGCCACTCATCACAACAGCACTCCTAACTCTATCAATATAGAAACAAACACAAATTCATCACGGATGCAAGTTTAAGACTACTCCTTTCAATCAGATCTTGGAATGTGGCAGGCTTTGAAAAAACGTACTGAAGCCAAATTGGCCTTTGACTACATTTATACCAGCGCCATCCTCTGTTTCCAGGAGACCCAGGCCACCGAACAACAACTCTCAATGGATACCACGAATTTCACACTCCAGCCATAAAGCGCAACATCTTCGGGAAGCCATCCGGTGGACGGTCCATCTGCATAAAAAAATGCCTGAAAAGTATAGACATCTACAATATTCAGTAAAACACCCTAGTTGCAAGAACCACTTATCAATAGACTAAAGAGTAACAACCAGCCCCTTTGATTACTGCTAATCAGCTGTTATGCTAACCCCGTTTAGCATCAGAAAAAAACAGGCTCTAAACTCCCTCGCAGCTAAAATCGTAGTACTATAAACAAATATGCTTTTCATCTTCCAATAATCATCGGGGATTACAGCAACAGGATGCTTGGCAACTCACTTACATATCCTAGGCCCTCATCAGAGGCAGCTCCTTTGCAGAGTCTTCTTAAAACCCACGGCTCACATTATAAAGAGGCCCATTACCCACAATGGATACCTCTTCCCACTTTCAAGAACATATCTACCCTTGACCACGTCTAAAAGAGCAAATAAAGATGGATTCTGTAAAAAAAATTTCACATCAGGCAGACATAATTTGTCTGCAAGAGACTTGGCTATGCGACCCTGGTAGTTGAAGGCTTTAGTCAGCTTTATAAAGCGGCTACAAGAGCAAAATTTGGTCGCCCTTCAGGCGGGATCATGACACTAATCTCCACAAAAACAATAAATAAGGTGTCCTTGATAAATACTTCTTGCAAATGGATGGTGGTCAGTGAGGTATGTTTACAGGGTCAGGAAATGCAAAAAGAATATGTGATTGTGATTAACATATATGTGCAGTGGTGTTCCCAAGAAGAATATATAAAAGAAATGTGGTTCTTTAAAGAAGATCTGATATCTACAAATGATAAATATGGTAAAGATTTTCTAATTATTGCGGGAGCATTTAATTGTTGGACCCTTGGATGAATGAAATTTTAGATGCATATGAGATAATGCCAGCTCTTTTTCTCATTTGTAAAATGAATAAGCAAGATGAAGAGCTAGGGAAATTTTTAGGGCACATGGATTAGTTAGTTTAAATGGTAGATCCGGTTTTGATAGACCAGCAAACAAACATTTAGAAGGGGCAATCAATTATGCCCTATAGATTACCTCTTTGTACATGCCTGGAAAGTTGCCTCAGTAAAAAATTTTAAGGTAATCAAATGTAAAGAAAGTGATCATTATCCATTGTATTGCGAAATAGTGAGGGCACCCCCAAAAATCTGTGAAAAAGTCCTTCCACAATCTATGGATTATATTATCCAAAAAGACTTGCAACTAAATTGATGGATGAATATATTGCAAAATTAGCTAGCCTCCAACAAAATTTAGACTCTAAGGTTGGATGGAGCACGAGTGTCGCATGATTTGAAGAGAAAATCTAGCAGGCAGCACTATGCTTATCTGACAATTTAATGAAGGCGAAAAAAGGGGACAAAACCCACCAAGGGGGTGTCAGACAGCAAATGGGTTGGTTTGACTCAATATGTAGAGAGAAAAAAAAGTTACTGAGGAAAGAAGAAAGAAAGCTAAAGCTAAGGTACTATCTGGAGGTCACCGGGAAATCCCTGGGGTGCGCTCGTTAAACTCTCATACCATTATGGATACATATACAAATTTAAGAGAGTATCGGAACGAGGCAGAGACGCGACTCCGGCGAGTTAGAGAACATATCCAGTTCTGAAAAGGAAACCCACTATCCTATGCCCGTTCGAGGAGAGTTTTATATTATTTTAAGATACATGGTCAAGCTGTTCGAAAGATTAGAACAACAAGAAAAGACATCCCAATATAAGGAGCTCTTCTTGAAAAGAGAGGACTGAGAAGCAAAATAATTGAAGATATCGATTGAACGCCATACATGCCCCATACCTGGATCCTCCACCTTATGTAGTAGGGATAAGGGGCAAGTCACTACTCTTTGAAGCGAGAAACCCCAATCAAAGAAGTCCTGAAGAAGGTGCCACAGAATCACTTGTACTGCACCGAAACGCGTTGACGCATTTTGTAAATACAGAGAATCCAACCAGGGCCTAGTAAACAATTGATGTACATGTACTGTTGTCTCTATTGTTTATATTAACAAAAGTAATATAGGCCTTTGGATCCAGAGATACAGAGTGGCAAGCACATTAAGTAGCCACAGTCACACTAGGAGTTCTTTCAGTAATAGGTTCTTGTCTATTACTTTTTTCATATGAATTGTTGAGATGTCATATATGTGTTTTCCTTTGCTTTTAAATTTTAAATCCTTGAACTGTTAATTGTTTATGAAATACTGTGATCAATTATTTTTAGTGTTTTTTTTCAAAGAATATTTCTTTGAAATTTTAAGTGTGTGGTCTCATAATTTGTGTTTATGTATATGGTTTTATTAAAAATAGACTGTAAATGATTTTATTCGGTTGTGGAAATTATTATGTATTCTTTTTAGTATAGTACACAAATTTTCCCTGTTTAAATTTGTATATGTATCCATAATGGTATGAGAGTTTAACGAGCGCACCCCAGGGATTTCCCCTTGACTTGTTGTCTCTGTACCCTGTTCCCTGGTGAAAGTGGGGTACCCTCTCTTTAGACAACTATCTGGAGGTCTACAATAATTTACTAAAATTGAGGAAGGAATATAAAATGTTAGTGAGATCTAAGAAAAGATGTTTAAAAAAGAAAACTGTTGGGTCTCCCTACTAGTAACCATAGAAAGTAAAAATATTAAAGGTTTCTGGAGGTTGATCCAAGTCGATCTCAGGGGACTATGAGTTGTGAAGTCAATGAGGCTTCATGGGAGGAGCACCTGAATCAATTATATAAATCTAGAAATAAGCCAGAAATTAGTGGGGAGGAAACATGGAGGCAACATGTAGTAAAAAATCCAATTCCTTTATGTTCTCTTGAAAATGTAAAGAATACCATTAAGAGGTTAAACTTAACTCCTGCGGCAGGGCCTGATAATTTACCTGCAGTATTAATTAAAACCAAGTTAAACTGGTGGGCTCAATTCTTCTCAAAGATGTTCACAGCAGTATTATCTTCGGGTATAGTCCGAAAATCTCGGAGGGGAGCTATAATTAGGCAATTACATAAAAAAGGGGATAGGAAGGACCCAAAGAATTATAGACTAATTAATCTATTCGATATCGGAGTGAAAGTGTTCTCAAAAATAATTTTGGGACAATTGAAGGAATGGGTTGAACTAAATGCGATTGTCCCGGTAGAACAAGGAGGGTTCAAAGAGGGGCGCTCAACACTCGATCATTGCTTTGCATTGTGGGCTGTGGCTCGGAAGTCGATGGAACAGCAGGAATGTTTATACTGCTGCTTCGTTGACTTCCGGGCAGCATTTGACCTAGTTGATAGAGAGTGTTTATGGGAGACATTAAAAAGATATAATATCCCTGAGAACCTCTTAGAAGTTATGAAAGGGCTGCACAGTGGAAATTGGGCACAGGTTATTAAAGACACTGTAGGAGGTTTAACCCAAGAGATAGAAACTAATAATGGGTTAAGACAGGGTTGCGTTTTGGCCCCTCTCCTATTTTCTATTTTTCTCGCTGATTTACCAAATGTATTAAATTCTGTAAGAGGAGCAAGTCCAAAGGTAAATGGAAAGCATCTGTCTTGCCTATTATATGCAGATTACCTAGTTATGTTTGATCAAACGGAACTAGGACTGCAAAGAAAGCTAACTGTATTTGAGACATATTGTATATCCAAACACGTAATAGTAAATATGGAAAAAACTAAAATATTGTGTTTTGGTAATAAAAAACATAAGTATAGCTGGTTTCTGGGTCAGGCAAAACTGGAAGCTGTTATTGAATATAAATATCTGGGAATATGGTTTGACAAAGCGTTACAACTGGGGCATGCACCTACAGGCCCAGAAAAACAAAGGCCTATCAGGAATTTGCGGTTTAATGCAAAGCTAGACCCTTGAATAAGAAGGCTTCTGAACCTACTGAATTAATTACATTTAGCAAGCATATTTGGAGTCAATGGGCACATCAAATTAATATTAAACAACATCCTTATTTGTAAACAATTATACCGTGATAGATATACACAAGATAGCACATGGTTATGTTTTCACACTGTCCTACCCCGGTTTGTGGACTATGGATTCTTGCAGATGAATTCCCCATCTCTTGATAGATAAGGCAAATTTATTTTCTGTTTTCTGATTGGCTGTTGATATGTTTAAGTATTTTCCATACACAATGGCCTGATGGTCCTCACGGGCCCATGTGACTGCTAGGCCATCTTTTTCAGGCTGTGAGTAGTATCTTTCTGTGTCTGTGAAGCTCCTACTAGTATATGATATCACATTGGCCTACTAAAGCTCCAAGTACCACAGGCCTAGTGTCAACAGTTAGCTCTGTATATAATGTGCGTTGTAGTACAACGGTGGTGATGCTGACTTCTTCCTTGATGGTTTGGAAATCCTGTTTGCAATCTTGTATCCACTCAAATGGGTGCCCTTGGTTTGTCAGCTATCTAAAGGGACTGCTAATAGTCACATTGTTTTTGATGTATCTGGAGCAGTAACTTGCCGTTCCTAGGAATGACCATATGTTGCTGATGTCCATAGGGGCAGAGGTGTCATTGAAAGCCATGATTTTCTCAGGGTCAAAGTGCATGACCTTGTTTCAGAAAATATGGCTGAGTAATTTAAGTTGATCTTTCTGGTATTCACACTTTCCAGAGTTTAAAGTTACCTTAACATGAGGTAGGGCTTGAAAAACTGTGTGTAGTGCTCTGTCATGTGCCCCTCAAGACGTCCTGAACACCAGTATATAGTCACTCAATTCAATTCAATTCAATTCAATAGAGACTTTATTTCAGTTTTGATTCAAACCATAAAAGTACATATACAGCAAGACAGTAAAAATTCATTATAAAAACATACGATAAAGTGCAGACAGTGCAAGGGACAGTTATTAACATACATTAAATAAGTTCATGAAAGATATGGCTCATCAAGAAAGACCATCACTGATCCAAACAATTTCGCAGCTTTATACATAACTTTAAAAATTCAGTAACTTGAAAAATACTGTCCTTATGCAAAAGTTGTAAGTACATAAGGGCTGGTCTGATCTGATTAAAATTAAGTCTTTTTAAAAGAGCAACCAGATATCGGTTGCGAGGGTATTGATAAAATCTACATAAAAATATAAAATGCAGCATATCCTGTGGAGACTCTCCGTCGCAGCCACAGGGCGCTGCGAGTTTATTAAAAATGTCACTTTTTGGTCTGATCAGCAGATGATGGAACAAATTCAACCTAAACCTAGTTAGCAAGAATTTCTCATGTGAGGACAGTGAGCCAGTCAGATATGGCTCCATAGATTCACATGTTTTAACCATAACAGATTTTCTTACAGTAGGTTTTTGAAGCTCCACACATTCCCTTTGCATACTCCTGTCCATAAGGAAAGCCTGTTTAGTTGCCTCCACATCACCTTTAACAATCCTGCTCGGATGTTCAAACAGATCCAGACGACCAAGCCGTGAGAAACTAGATTTCAGGTATTTTAACCATGGGGTGACCAATGCCTTATCCTCGGATAAAAAGTCTTTCATAATCAGTTGAGTCAGTGGAATTTCCTCATTTAGCCACAGGTTTAGCTAATATGTCAGTGGACGTAGGGAAAAAATTTCACTTAAATATTGTGCCCCCAACTCTTCATGTACAGCAAAGTTCGAGGTACTAACTGGGACACACAATAAGCGCTTCATAAAAATATTTTCGACAGTCTAACTGAACCCCGCTGACGTAACCCCACAGTTCACTGCCATAAACAGCAGTAGCCACTGATTTCGCATTATAAAGTTTCATCATGGCACTAGTGGGCTTTTTCTTTTTCTAAACTAGTGGGCTAGTTTAGCCGCAAAGTTAAAAATCGAGGCATTCACCCTAGCCAATACACCTTTCTTCTTGACAAGATGAGGACCCCAGCTAAGTTTATTATCGAAAGTAACCCCAAGATAAGAGAATGTTTTTGATACAGGGATCACTACATCGTCTATCTTAAACAGGAAGTTTCTGCTTGGCTGTTGGCCAGCTTGCATTATGAATGATTTAGCATTGTTGAACAATAAATCTCTGTCTGACATAAACAATTTAAAAGCGTTTAGTAGAGTTTGCAGTCCCTTCTCAGTTCTGGAGATTAAAACCGCATCATCTGCGTATAAAAGAACAGGAATACCCCGCCTACCAACTCTAGGGCAGTCAGCATGTATATTCTGCAGGCCGCTGTCTAAATCATTTATATAAAAGTTAAAAAGAAAGGGGGCAAGAATGCAGCCTTGACAAACACCCTTTCTGATATCAAAGTTACTAGGTACGCCCAGATACTGGGAATACCTTACATTGGCACTAGTAAGTCAGCGAGAAAGTTACCAATCCCGTTATCGACGCCCTTTTCCCTCATGGACTGCCATAGCCTTCCCCTGTTGACACAGTCAAAAGCAGATGACAAATCCATGAAGGCAAGGTGGATTGTACCCCTCCTCGCTACAGTATACTTACTTAAGATTAAGAAGAGATTAAGGCACTGTGTTATAGTCCAACGACCACCGCAGAAGCCATACTGTGCAATAGACATGATGTTATTTGTCAGTGCCCAGTCGGACAATCTCTGCAGTATTATTCTACCTACTATTTTGACCATAGAATCTATTAATGAAATTGGTCTGTAACAGACTGGGCTACCCCTATCCCCCTTCTTAAAGACCGGCACAATTGTTGAGACACCCCATGAAAGTGGGCAACCAGCTGGTGCAGCCGCATTAAAGACCGCCTCCAGAATGGGTGCCCAAAAGCTAGGGTCAGATCTAATTGAGGACATTG